>NW_006921685.1:7855159-7864138 GCF_000298275.1 Orycteropus afer afer | reverse complement strand
CTTTGGGCGTCCCTGAGTTGTCTCTCCTCACCTGTATCCCTGTGGCTGACTGCTCTTCTGTCCGGATTCTTGTCTTTTAATCCCCTTTCTCCTGCTCTTCTGGCCTGCTGCTTTGGGCCTCCCTGAGCTGTCTCTCCTCATCTGTAACCCTGGGGACTTTGTATCTCAGGTTAGATTTATTCCTAATTATTTCATCTTTTAGGTGACTATTGTAAATTGTATCGTTTTCCTGATTTCCTTTTTGGAGTTCTCATTGTTAGTGTAAAGGAATCCAACTGATTTTTTATGTTGATGTTGTACTCTAACATTTTTGCTGAATCTTTCAATTAGTTCCAGTTATTTTCTTCCTGAATCTTTAGGATTTTCTATATGTAGGATTATATCATCTGCATATAGAGATAGTTTATTTGCCTCTTTGCCAATTTGCATGCCTTTTGTTTCCCTTTCTTGCCTTATTGCTCTAGCTAGGAGTTGCTATACAAAATTGAAAAGAAGTGGTGATAAAGGGTATGTTTGTCTGGTTTCCATATGCAATGGAAATGCTTTCAGTCTCTCTGTACTGATACTAATATTGGCCATTGATTTTGTATATGTGCCTTAGTTATTCTGAGGAATTCTCTTTCTGTCCTATTTTGTTGACCATTTCTATAAGGAGTAAGCATTCGATTTTGTCAAATATCTTTCTTTGCATTGGTTGATAAGATCATGTGTGTTTTTTTCCTAAACTTTCAGGAAATGACTCATTGGGCCAACACTTTATAAAACACACATTGCCCAGGCGATGAATTTCAATCATGCCTTAATAACTGACAGACATCAGATACAATAGGCAGACTCATATTCCTGTTGGTTTAATTAACCAGTATTTACAGAACATGAGAAATTTAAATAATGACTCAGTGATTGTGTTTTAACACAAATTAACATGAAAGATATATTTTAAATTAAGCAGGTTTAAAATTAGTTTAGAAACATTTGAATTTGTAATCAGTTTTTCTTTGGATTTGAAGAATATTATGTTATGTTCTGCCCAATTCAGGGGGAAAGTGCTGCAGAAGTGTAGTGTAATCATGAAGTTATATACCTCTTTCAGTAACCATTTTGCACCTTTCCTATCTAATATATAGGATTTTTTATGTTTGTGTATGTGTGTGTGTGTGTGTGTGTGTGTATTTAGAGAGAGAATGACAGCCAGACAGGGAGAAGGAGACAACAAGATAAGAAAATATAGTGTCAGCTCACCTCCATCAATTATAAAGAGAAGCCCTCATCACACAAACAGATTTCAGAATTAATTCAATTTCATCTGTGTAACAGATTTGCATTAATATTTCTGTTACAGTGCTTTACTTTCTCTGTCTCTCTTTAAGACAAAAAGTGTGCATATTTAATATGGCCAGTTGACATGAAGTTATACCCATTAAGCATGTCATTATGAGAGCAGGGCTACTAATCATAAGTTCTGAGCTGATAATCTATTGCCAAGTTCTAATTCTGTGGCTACCAACATTTCCAAGAACGTGGTGAATCCTTTTTATTACCAAAAATTACCAACATCTCCCACCTATAATAACTACTTTTATATAATTCAGTAATGTCTTTAAATAAATAAGTTTATTTTTTTTTTTTTAATGAGAAAAGTTTTGTTTTTGTTGTGATGGTGTACTATCTAGTTGATTCACTCACAATGATCCCATGGTACACAGTAGAATTGTCCCATAGAATTATCTTGACTTCTTATCAGAAAACTTTCTAATCCTTAATGTCCTCATTTGTAAAAAGGAAATGATGGTTTTATGTGTGTGTGTGTGTGTGTATACATACACACACACATACATACATCATTAGTACATACTTCAAGTATTCTTCACTTTCAGCAAGTAAGATTGTGTCATCTAAATATCACAGGTTGTTAATGTGTCTTCTTCCAATCCTGGTGGTGCATTCTTCTTCATATAGTCCAGCTTCTTGAATTATTTGCATGGCATCCAGATTGAATAAGCATGGTGAAAGGATACAGCCCTGATGCACACCTGTCCTGATTTAAAACCATGCAGTATCTCCTTGTTCTAAAAACAGCCTCTTGGTCTATGTACATGTTCCTCACAAGCACAGTTAAGTATTCTGGATTTCACATTCTGCAGAATGTTATGTGCACATAACATAATATTTTTATGATCCATGCAGTCAAATATCTTTGCATAGTTAATAAAACACAAGTAAACATTTTTCTGGTATTCTCTGCTTTCAGCCAAGATCCATCTGACACCAGCAATGATATCCCTCATTCCATGCCTTCTTCTGAATTTGACTTGAATTTCTGGCAGTTTCCTGTGGATGTAGTGCTGCAAACATTTTTTAATTATTTCCAGCATGATTTTACTTGCATGTGATATGAATGATATTTTTCAATATTTCCCATATCCTATTGGATCACCTTTCCTTAGAATGAGCATAAATATGGATCTCTTCTACTCAGTTAACCAGGTTACTGTCTTCTAAAGTTCTTGGTATAAATGAGAAAACACTTTCAGAGTTGTATTCATTTGTCGAAACATCTCAATGGGTATTCCATAAATTGATTTTCACCAATTTCTTCAGCATAATTTGGACTTTGTTCTGGTTACCTGGTGCCACTCTGACAAGAATATACCAGAAATGGGATGGCCTTAACAAACAGAAGTTTTTCTCTTACAGTTCAGGAGACTAGAAGTCCACGTTCAAAGTGCCAGGCTCTAGGGGCTATGTGAAAGCCCCTCAACCTTGGGCTTCAGCTCTGCCTCTTGCTCCTGGCCCACTGAAGCTAGAGGCATCTCTTCACTCAGGCAGCTAGCTACTGGCTGCTGAGGCTAACAAGCTCAAGTTCAACAAATAAAATGGCACAGTCCTGATGTTACCAAACCACACAGCAGGCCATTACTTCAAGTCCATTGTAAATCCCAAGGTTGACAGAGCATTGCAGGCTGCTGAATTGTGACATGGCTACATTCAGAGTCCAAGCGTGTCATAAACTAGAGACCATTCCCAAAGCTGCTTCTTATATATGGGAGCAGACCACATACCCAAAGCAGCTACTCAGCTGCTTGTGGTAGATCCCATCATGGAGTTGATTTCCAGTCTTATCATAGAGAATAACTACCACCAGCTGCCCAGCCTCTCAACCAAGCCCAGTCAAGCTGACACAAACATACCCACCACAGACTTCTTCCTCAATTCACAAGCTCTTGATTATATGCTATCTCCTGAAATGGTGGAACATCAACCAATTCTTTTTGGTACAAATGACTCTGTATTTCTTCCATCTTCTTTGGTTTCTTCCTGCATCATGCAATATTTTGCCCATAGAATCCTTGAATACTGCAACTCAACTCTTGAATTTTTTTCCAGTTCCTCCAACTTGTGAAATGCTAATTATGTTCCTCTGTTTTGGCTTTCTAATTCCAGGAGTTAGCATGTTCATTTGATTCCTTACTTTGCCTTCTCAAGCCACCCTTTGAAATCTTCTGTTCAGATCATTTACTTCATCATTTCTCCCATTGGCTTTAGCTACTTTCATTTCAAGAGCAAGTTTCAGTCTCTTCTGACATCCATTTCGGTCTTCTCTCTTTTTTTTTTTTTTTAATGACCTTTTACTTTCTTTATGTATGATGTTCTTAACACCATCACACAACTCATTTCATCTTCAGTCACTGGTGTTCTGTGCATCAAATCTATTCTTCGCATCATCTCTAAATTTAGTTGGGATATACTCAAGATTATGTTTTGGCTTTTGTGGACTTGTTTTAATTTTTTTCAGCTTTAATAAAATCTTGCAAATGAGTGATTGATGGTCTGTTCCACAGTCAGCTTCTGGCCTTGTTCTGAGTGATGATACTGAGTTTCTCTATCCTCTCTTTCCGCAGATGTAGTCAATTTGGTTCCTGTGTATTCCATCTGGTGAAGTCCACCAGTATAGTCACCATTTATGTTGTTTGAAAAGGTATTTGCAGTGAATAAGTTGTTGGTCTTGCAAAATTCTATCATGCAATCTTTGACATCATTTCTATCACAAGACTATGTTTTCAACCTAACAGTGTTTCTTCATTTCCAACTTTTGCATTCCAATCACTGACAATTATCAATGCATCTTGATGGCATGTTTGGTGAATTTTGGACACAGAAATTGGTAATAATCTTCAATTTCTTCATATTTGGCTTTGGTGGTCAATGTACAAGTTCGAATAATGGTAGTATTAACTGGTCTTCCTTGCAGTTTTTTTGGCTATTATCCCATCACTAACAGTGTTGTACTTCAGGATAGACCTTGACATGTTCTTTTTGATGATGAATGCAATGCAATTATTCTTCAATTGATTATCCTGGTATAGTTATCAATATGATTGTCTGATTCAAAATGCAAATACCACTGAATTTCAGCTAACTAAAGCCTAGGATAACATTTTTTATTTTTTCCATTTCATTTTGATAATTTACAATTTTCCTTGATTCATATTTTATACATCCACATTCCAATTATTAATGGATGTTTACAACTGCTTCTTCACATTTTGATTCATGCCACATCAGCAAATGTAGGTCCTGAAAGCTTTACTCCATCCACATCATGAAGGTCAACTCTATTTTGAGGATACAGCCCTTCCCCAGTAATGTTTTGAGTGCCTCTCAACCTTTGGGGCTTATCTGCTGGCACTATATCAGATATGTTTCTCTGTACTCATAGTGTTTTCAGTGGCTAATTTTTTTCAGAAGTGGCCCACCTCTTCCTTCTTCCTTGTCTGTCTTAATCTGGAAGATCCATTGAAATGTGTCCACCATGGGTGACCCACTGGCATTTGAAATACTGATGGCATAGCTCCCAGTATCACAATAACATACAAGCCACCACCATATGACAAACTGACAAGTGAGTTGTATTCAGCATAGAGATTGAATAAGCATGATGAAAGTGTAGTACTCTAATGCACACATTTTGTGTTTTTAAACTAAGTATCCCTTTGTTCGGGAGCTTTGGTAGTGTTGTACTTAAACCATTTGACTGCTAACCAAAAGTCTGGCAGTTCAAACCTACCAGCCATTCGTCAGAAGGAAGGCTGGCCAGTCTACCTCCATAGTGAAATCGCCTTGAAAACCCAAGGAGGGGTCGCTATGAATCAGATCCAACTCAACGGCAATGAGTTTGATTTTTTTTTTTTTTGGTTTATTCCTTTGTTCTGTTAGAAAGACTGACTCTTGGTGTATGTACAGGTTCCACATAAGTACAATTAAATGTTCTAGAATTCCAATTCTTCATAATTTTATCAGTAATTAGTTATGATCAAAGCAGTCAAATGACTTTGCATGGTCAATAAAACACAGGTAATCATCTTTCTGGTATTCTCTGATTTCAGCCAAAATCCATCTGACATCAACAATGATATCCCTCATTTCACATCCTCTACTGAATCTTGCTAGATTTCTGTAATACCCCTGTCAATGTACACTGCAACCATTTTTCAAATTACTGTCAACAATTTTGCTTGTGTTTGGTATTAATGGTATTGTTCAATAATTTCCAAATTCTTTTGGATCAGCTTTCTTTGAAATGGGCTCAAATACAGACATCTTCTGGTCAGTTGTACAGGTAGAGGTCTTCAAAATAGTTGGCATAGAGAAATAATCACCTCTAGTGCTGCTTCCATTTTCTGAAATGTCTTAGTAAGTATTTGTTCAATTCCTGGAGACTTGTTTTTCACCATTGCCTTCAGTGCAGCTTGCACTACTTCCTTCAATATCATCAGTGTTTTAATGTATATGCTACCACCTGAAATGGTTGAACATCAACCCATGCATTTTGGTAGAGTGAATCTGTATATTCTTTCCATCTTGTTTTGATGCTTCATGCAGCATTCAGTTTTTCACTGATAGAATGGGACTTCAAGGATTTAATTTTTCTTCAGTTCTTCCAGCTTGGGAAATTCTGGGTGTGATAGTTGGTGCTATGTGTCAACTTGCTTGGATCACAATTCTGTGTGGTTTAAGCAGTTGTGATATGGGTTATTCCCACGATGGGATCGGATGTATATGTTTTGAGCAGCCAGTCCATAGAAAGGGAGTTTCCCTAGGGGTGTGACCTGCTTCCATTCTATTGATGACATTATGATGATTGGACCTAGTAAGGAATAAGTACTGATGACTCTAGACTTATTAGTGAGACATCTGTGTGCTAGAGGGTGGAAAATTAACCCAACAAAAATTCAAGCACCTTCCACCACAGTGAAATTTCTAGGGGACCAATGGCGTGTGGCAAGTCAAGATACTTCTATTAAAGTGAAGGATAAGTTATTGTATCTGGCTTCCCACACAACTCAAAAAGAGGCACAATGTCTAGTGGGCCTCTGGGGTTTGGAGGCAATATATCCCTCATTTGGTGTGTTGCTTCAGCTTATTTTTCAAGTGACTCAGAAAGCTGCTAGTTTTGAGTGGGCCCCAGAACAACAGAAGGCTCTGCAACAGGTTCAGGCTGCCGTGCAAGCTGCTCTGTCACTTGGGCCATATGATCTGGCTAATCCAATGGTACTTGAAGTGTCTATAGCAGATAAAGATGCTGTTTGGAGTCTTTGGCAGGTCCCTATTGGTGAATCACAAAGCAGACCCTTGGGATTTTGGAGCAAAACTCTGCCATCCTCTACAGATAACTACTCTCCTTTTGAGAAACAGCTTTTGGCTGGTTACTGGGCTTTAGTAGTGACTGAATGCCTAACCATGGGCCACCAAGTAACCATGAGGCCTGAGCTGCCCATCATGAACTGGGTGTTTTCTGACGCACAGAGTCATAAAGTTGGACATGCACAGCAGCACTTCATCATTAACTGGAAGTCGTATATCAGAGATTAGGCTCGAGCAGGACCTGAAGGCACAAGTATGTGGCATAAGGAAGTGGCCCAAATACCTATGGTCTCCACTCGTCATTACCTTCCCTCTGCCAGTTTGAACCTATGGCCTCATGGGGGGTTCCTTATGATCAGTTGACTGAGGAGGAGAAAATTCGTGCCTGGTTTACAGATGGTTCTACACAATATGCAGGCACCACTTGAAAGTGGAAAGCAGCGGCACTGCAGCCCCTTTCTGGGACTTCCTTAAAAGACAGTGGTGAAGGGAAATCCTCCCAATGGGCAGAACTTCGAGCCATGCGTATGGCTGTTCACTTTGCATGGAACAAGAAATATCCAGATGTACAATTGTATATGGATTCATGGGCTGTGGCCAATGGCTTAGTCAAATGGTCTGGGACTTGGAAGGAGCATGATTGGAAAATTGGTGACAAAGATGTATGGGGAAGAGGTATGTGAATAGATCTCTCTGAATGGCCAAAGGAGTAAAGACATTTGTGGTGAATGCCCACCAAAAGGTGACCTTGGCAGAGGAGGACTTTAGCAATCAGGTGAATAGGATGGCACACTCAGTGGAAACCAGACATTCTTTTTCCCCAGCTACTCCTGTCATTGCCTAATGGGTTCATGACAGAAGTGGCCATGGTGGCAGGGATGGAGGTTATGCATGTGCTCAGTAACATGGACTTCCACTTACCAGGGCTGATTTGGCTACCACTGCTGCTGAGTACCCAATCTGGCAGCAGAGACTAAAATTGAGTCTGCAATATGGAACCGTTCTGTGGGGTGATCAGCCAGCAACCTGGTAGCTGGTTGATTACATTGGACCACTTCTATCATGTAAAGGACAGCATTTTATTCTTACTGGAATAGATACTTATTCTGGATATGGATTTACCTTCCTTGCACACAATGCTTCTGCCAAAACTACCATCTGTGGAATTACAGAATGCCTTATCCACCATCCTGGTATCCCACATAGCATTGCTTCAAATCAAAGGACTCACTTCACAGCAAATGAAGTGCAGCAATGGGCTTATAGACATGGAATTCGCTGGTCTTAGCATGTTCCCCATCATCCTGAAGCAGATGGTTTGATAGAATGATGGAATGGCCTACTGAAAATACAATTACAGTGCCAGTGAGTTGGCAATATCTTGAAGGGTTGGGGCAATGTACTCTAGGAGGCTGCATATGCTCTAAACCAGCATCCAATATATGGTGCTATTTCTCCAATAGCCAGGAATCATGGGTCCAGGAACCAAGGGGTGGAAACTAGAGTGGTACCACTCACTGTTTCCCCTAGTGACCTACTCAAAAAATTTTTGCTTCCTGTCCCTGCCACCCTATGCTCTATGGGTCTGGAGATCTTAGTCCCAAAGGGAGGAGGAGCACTCCCACCTGGAGACACAATACTGATTGCATTGAACTGAAAATTAAGAATGCCACCTGGCCATTTTGGCTTCCTCATGCCTCTGGATCAACAGACAAAGAAGGGCATTACTGTACTGTCTGGTGTGATAGATCTTGATTACCAAGGGGAAACTGGATTGATATTACATAATGAAGGTAAAGAAGAATATATGTGGAATGCAGCAGATTCTTTAGGATGTCTCTTAGAACTACCATGTCCCGTGATTAAAGTTAATGGAAAATTACAGCAACTCAATTCTGATATGACTACTAATGGCCCAGACCCTTCAGGAATGAAGGTTTGGGTCACTCCACCAGGCAAAGAACTATGACCAGCTTAGGTGCTTGCTGAGGGCAAGGGAAATACAGAATGGGTGGTGGAAGAAAGTAGTTCTGAATATCAGTTAAGAGCATGTGACCTATTATAGAAACAAGGACTGTGATTGTTATATTTCTTCATTGTATATGTGCATCTAATATTTTTGTTTCCTTCTGTTATGAACTGTAAAATGTAAATAAAGTTAATGTGTTTTGGTTGTACACGTGTTAGCATATCATGTTAGGTGCAAATATAACTTTACAATTGTACTTATTTAGAGATTATATGTTGTTGTTGTTAAATGCCGTTGAGTCATTTCCGACTCATAGCAACCCCATGCACAGCAGAATGAAACACTGCCCGATCCCGCACCAGCCC
>NW_006921685.1:7850937-7855059 GCF_000298275.1 Orycteropus afer afer | reverse complement strand
ATTGCATGTTTGGTCAATTTCAGACTGCAGAAGTTGATAAAATTCTTCAATTTCCTCATCTTTGGCTTTGGTGGTTGGTGCATAGATTTGAATAATAATAGTATTAACAGGTCTTTCTTGTAAAATAAGGCTAGAGGGCCTGGAACAGAACAAGGAGTTAGCCACAGGGATCCAGGTGAGAGGAGGGAACCCAGGCCATGCCCCAAAGTGGCAAGGTGGGAAAGCAAGGGAAAGGACAGAAAAAGGCCAAGGGGACCAGGACAGAGCAAGGAAGCAGCAGTAGGGATCCAGGTAAGGGGAGGTTGGAGAGGTTTCCAACAGCTAAGGGAGACAAACTTGTCTGTCGGTTTGTCCTACTGTGGTGACGTGTTGCTGTGAATCTTGAGAATGTGACAACAGTGTTTCAAACCCAGCGGGGTGCACATGGTGCACAATTATCAGCACAACTTGCAGACTGAAACAGACTAGGAAGAAGGAAGAGGCCATCCACTTCTCAAAGAGTTGGCCAGGAAAAACCTTGTGAATAGCAGAGAGACACTGTCTGATACATTACTGTGCAACTTTATGAATAGTCCAGAAAGATTGTCCAATACAGAGGAAGAGGATGAGTCACTTAGGTTAGAAGGCTCTCAAAATACAACTGGTAAAGAGCTGCATAATCAGAGTAAAACCAGCCTTACTCATATGGATAAGGTAAAGATTTCAAGACCTCCATTTGCTGATATGGCACCACTCAAATTGAGGAGAAACAGCTGCAAACATTCCTTAATAATCAGAACATGGAAAGTACGAAGTATGGATCTAGGAAAATTGGGAGATGTCAAAAATGACATGGAACGCATAAAGATTGATATCCTAGGCATTAGTGAGCTGAAATAGACTGGTTTGGCCATTTTTAATCAGATAACCATATGATCTACCATGCCAAGAGTGACAAATTGAAGACGAATGGCATGTCATTCATCATCACAAAAAATATTTCAAGATCTGTCCTCAGGTACAATGCTATCAGTGATAGGACAATATCCATACACCTACAAGGAAGAACAATTCATAAGACTATTATTCAAATTTATGCACCAACGACCAAAGCCATTTGTATTGTTGAAGAAAGGTATTTGCAATGAATAAGTCATTGGTCTTGCAAAATTCTATCATGTCATCTCCAGTGTTATTTCTGTTACCAAGGCAAAATTTTCTAACTACCGGTGATTCTTCATTGTTTCCAACTTTTTAATTCTAGTCACCAGTGGTAATTAACACATCCAGATTGCATGTTTGGTCAATTTCAGACTGCAGAAGTTAATGAAAATCTTCAATTTCCTCATCTTTGGCTTTGGTGGTTGGTGCATAAATTTGAATAACAGTAGTATTAACAGGTCTTCCTTGTAGGCGTATGGATATTATCCTATCACTGATAGCATTGTACTTCAGGACAGATCTTGAAACATCCTTTGTGGTGATGAATGCCATGCCATTCCTCTTCAAACTTTCATTCCTGGGATAGTAGATCATATGGTTGTCTGATTCAAAATGCCCAAGACCCATCCATTTCAGCTCACTAACGCCTAGGATATCCATCTTTATGCGTTCCATTTCATTTTTGACAACTTGTAATTTTCCTAGATTCATACTTTATACATTCCATGTTCCAATTATTAATGGATGTTTGCAGCTGTTTCTTTTCAATTTGAGTTATACCACATCAGACTTAATATTGTAAAAATGATGTTGTTGTTGTTAGGTGCTGTTGAGTCGTTTCCTACTCATAGCGACCCTATGCACAGCAGAATGAAATGCTGCTCGATCCTGCCCAGCTCCATGATTAGAAGCACTGCTCTCATAATGGAAGTCCTGAAAGACTTACTTTATCCATATCATTAAGGTTGGTTCTACTCTGAAGAGGCAGCACTTTCCAGTCCCATATTGAGTGCCTTTATACCCAAGGGGTTTAAAGTCTTCCTACACTGTGTCGGACACTGTTTCTAAGCTATTCATAAAGTTGCCCAGTAATGTATCAGACAGTGTTTCTCTGCTATTCATAAGGTTTTCCCTGGCCAATTTTTTAGAAGTGGATGGCCTCCTCCTTCTTCCTAATATGTCTTAGTCTGTAAGCTGCATTGAAACCTGTGCACCATGTGCAACTCTGCCGGCCCCTGAAACACCAGTGGCACAGCCTCAAGCCTCACAGCAATGTAAAAGCCTCACAGGATGACAAAATGACAGACAAGTTTGTCTCCCTTAGCTGCTGAAAACCTGTGCACCCTCAAGAGCATCATCCATGAAGAAAGCAAGAGGTCATTAAAAATATGAGAAAGAAAGAAAAGACCAAAATGGATGTCAGAAGAGACTCTGAAACTTACACTTGAGCAAAGAGAGTAGCTACCTGGCCAACTGACTGGAAGAGATTCATATTTGTACCCATTCCAAAGAAAGGTGATCCCACAGAATACAGAAATTGTCTAACAATATCATTGATATTGCATGCAAGGAAAACCTTACAGAAGATAATTCAAAAATGGTTACAGCTGTATATTGACAGAGAACTTCCAGAGGTACAGGCTGGATTCAGAAGAGGACATGGAACAAGGGATATCTTTGCTGATGTCAGGTGGATCTTGGCTCAAAGCAAAGAAAACCAGAAAGATGTTTACTTGTGTTTTATTGACTATGCAAAAGCATTTGATTGTGTGGATCATAAAAAATTGTGGATAACATTGAGAAGAATGGGAATTCCAGAACACTTGACTGTACTCAGGAGGAACGTGTACATAGACCAGGAGGCTGTCATTCGAACAGAACAAGGGGACACTGCATGGGTTAAAATCAAGAAGAGAGTGTGTCAGGGTTGTATCCTTTCTCCATACTTATTCAATCTATATGCTGAACAAATAATCTGAGAAGCTGGACTATATGAAGAGAAACGTGGCATCAGGATTGGAGGAGGAATCATTAACAACCTGCAATATACTGATGACACAATTTTTCTTGCTGAAAGTGAGGATGACTTGAGGCACTTACTGATGAAGATTGAAGAATACAGTCTGTAGTATGGATTACATCTCAATATAAATAAAACAAAAATCCTCACTACTAGACCAATAAGCAGTATCACAATAAATGGAGAAAAGGTTGAGGTTGTCAAAGAATTCACATTGCTTGGTTCTACAATCGATGCCAATGGAAGCAGCGGTCAGGACATTAGACAACGTATAGCACTGGTCAGGTCAGCTGCAAAGGAACTCTTTCAGGTGCTGAGGAGCAAGGAAATCTTCTTGAGGACTAAGGTGGTCCTGACACAAGCCATGATATTTCCAATCACCTTATTTGCATGTGAGAGCTGGACAATGAAAAAGGAAGACCAAAGAAGAGTTGATGCTTTTGAGTTGTGGTGCTGGTGAAGAAAACTGAAAGTACCATAGACTACTAAAAGAACAGATTTGTCGTGGAGGAAGTGCAGCCAAAATGCTCCTTGGAATTGAGGATGGCCAGACTTTGTCTCACTTACTTTGGTCATGTTGTTAGAGAGGACCATTTCCTGGAGAAGGATGTCATGCTCAGTAAGGTGGAGGGTTGACGAAAGAGGGGGAGGCCTTCAACGAGATGGATTGACATGGTAGCTGTGATGATGGGCTCAAATAAAGCAAGGATCATGGAGCTGGGGCAGGATCAGGTGGTATTTTGTTCTGCCGTGCATAGGGTCGCTATGAGTAGGAAACAACTCAACAGCACCTAACAACAACATCATTTTTACAATATTAAGTCTTCTTATCCATGACCATAGTATATTTTTCCACTTATGTAGGTCTCCCTTTTTTTTTAATAATAATATTTTGTAGTTTTCTTTGTATTGTCGTTGTTGTTCTTAAGTGCTGTCGAGTCATTTCCGACTCATAACGACCCCATGCACAGCAGAACGAAACACTACTCGATCCCGTGCCAGCCCCACGATCCCTGCTATACTTGAGCCCATCATTGCAGCCACCATGTCAATCCATCTCGTTGAAGGTCTCCCACTCTTTCCACGACCCTCCACCCTACCAAGCATGACATCCTTCTCCAGGCAATGGTCCCTTCTGACAACATGACCAAAATAGGTGAGACGAAGTCTGGCCATTCTTG
>NW_006921685.1:7842763-7848509 GCF_000298275.1 Orycteropus afer afer | reverse complement strand
AAACGTTTCTGAATTATCTTCAGTAAGATCTTACTTGCATGTGATATTAATGATATTGTTCTATATATGTATAGAGATTATATATGGTTAAGAAAATATGTACAACTACCAAGTTAACAAGGGGTGGACTGTGATAGTTGGAGCTGTGTGTCAACTTGGCTGGACCACAATTCTGTGTGGTTTAAGCAGCTGTCATGTGGGTTATTCCCATGATGGGGTCAGATGTATATATTTTGAGCAGCCAATCCATTGAAAGGGAGTTTCTTTAGGGGTGTGGCCTGCTTTCAATATATTTATGGACATCCTGGGAAAAGAGATACTCTTTTGTGGATCAGGATCCTGTTGTGCTGCCTACAACTGTCCATTAACAAACAGTCCACTATGTGGCCTGGAGATCTTGGATTCACCATTCGTTGGAGTCAACCGCCAGTATACTGCCTGGCAACCTTGAGCTTGTTAGCCCCTGTAGCTGCTTGAGTTGGGAAAAGCCTCCAGCTTCAAGTTTGATCCAAGAATATTGGATTTGGCATCTTCTATAAGTGTGTGATCCATTTTCCTAAGAGAAATTTCTCTTTCTCTATATGTATGTATAAGTTTTACTGGTTTTGCTTCTCTAGAGAACCCAGACTAACACACTGGGCTAACATTTTCCTTTTGGTTTTCTAATTCCAAATCTTTGCACATTTCATTATAATACTTTGTTATCTTGAGCTGTCCTTCAAAATCTGTTCAGCTCTTTTAATTCATCATTTCTATCTATGTAAGCTACTCTAAATTCAAGAACAAGTTTCAAAGTCTCTTTTGATGTTCATTTTAGTCTTTTCTTTCTTTCCTGTCTTTTTTCAATGATATTTTGCTTTCTTTATGTTTGATATCCTTGATGTCATCTGCAATTTGTCTGGTCTTCTGTCATTAGTGTTCAGAGTATCAAAGTTATTTTTCAGATGGTCTCTAAATTTAGGTGAAATATAAAGATACTACTTTAGCACTCATGGACTTATTTTAATTTTCTTGAACTTGAACTTTCATATGAGTAAGTGATAGTCCATTCCACAGTCAGCTCCTGGCCTTGTTCTGAGATTCTCTATAATCTCCTTGCAGTTTGATCCCTGTGTATTCCATCTGGTGAGGTTTATGTGTGGTTTATGTGTGGAACAACATTATGTTGTTGAAAAAGAAATTTCCAATAAATAGTTGTTGATCTTGCAAAATTCTATCATGTGTTCTCCAGCATTGTTTCTATAACAACAATCATAATAATGGCCAAGTCTACTGCCATCAAATCAATTCTTATTCATAGAAACCTGTATTGGATTTCCAAGGCAGTAAATCTTTCCAGAAGTAGATTGTACCATTTTCCTTCCACAGAGTGGCTGTTAGGCTTGAACCTACAAACTTCTGGTTAGCAGTCAAATGCCTTAGGCCCTGCACCACTAGAGTTCCTGCTAGGCCTTATTTTCCAGCTACCTATCTTCTTTGTTTCCAACTTGCACATTCCAATCTCCAATAATTATCAATGTATTTTGATTGCATATTCAGTTAATTTCAGACTGCAGAATTTAGTAAAATATTAAATTTCTTCATCTTTGGCATTAGTGTTTGGTGCATAAATTTGAATAATAGCCATGTTAATTGGTTTTCCTTGTAGGGATATAGATATTTTCCTATCACTGACAGCACTGTAGGAGCTCTGGTGTTGAAATGTTAAGACGTTTAGCTGATGAAAAAAAAGGTTCGTGGCTCAAACCCACCAGCTCTTTCTCAGAATAAAAGGTGAGGTAGTCTGTTCCTATAAAGATTTATGACCTTGGAAATCCAATGGGGTTCACTATGAGTCAGAGTTGACTAGATGGAAGTTAGTTTGGTTGGGTTTTGACAGTACTGTACTTCAGGATACATCTTGACATGTTCTTTTGACTATGCATGTGATCCTATTCTTCAATTTTTCATTTCCAACTTAATCGATTATATAGTCATCAAATCCTTTGACTGCTAACCAGAAGGCTGGCAGTTCAAACCCAGCAACCATTCTTTGGAAGAAAGGTTAGGAAATGTACTTCTGTAGAGATACTGCCTTGGAAACTCAAGAAGGGGTCGCTATGAGTCAGATCCGACTCAATAGCAGTGCGTTGTTATTTATTTATTTATTTATTTTTGAATGCCTAGGATCTGAATCATTATGTGTTCCATTTCGTTTTTAATTTTGGAACACTTCAAATTTTCCTAGATCTATACTTCATACTTTATTAATGGATGTTTGTAGCTCTTTCTTCTCATTTTGAGTTATGCCACATCAGCAGATGCAAGTCCTCAAAGCTTTACTACATCCACATCATTAAGGTAGACTCCATTTTTAGTAGTCACCTCTTCCCTAGTTGTATCACTTTAATACATTAGCCACCACAGTAGGACAAACTGAGAAACAAGTGGTGGTACCAGTTCATTAAAGTTACGCTTTAGTATGCATACAGTTCTACTGGCTATTTGCAATTACATCAATCCCTTTTTTTCCCAAAAAGAATGGGAAGAGTCACTTTAATTTTTAGACCTTAGAAGGTGAAACATAGATTGATATGTTGTTGTTGCTGTTAGGTGCTGTCACATCAAAAACAACCCATAGCGACTCTGTGTACAACAGAATGAAAAACTGCCAGGTCTTGTGCCAGTCTTATAATGTTTGCCATACTTGAGCCCATCATTGTAGCCACTGTGTCAATCCATCTCATTGAGGGCCTTGCCTTTTTCCCATTGACCCTCTACCTTGCCAAGCATGATTGATATCCTTCTTAATGGTCCCTTCTGACAACATGATCAAAATTGTTGTTGTTGTTGTGTGCTGTCTAGTCTTCTCCAACTCATAGCAACCTTATGTACAACAGAACAAAACAGTGACCAGTCCTGTGCCAGCCTCACGATCCCTACTATAGCTGAGCCCACAGCTGCAGCCACCATGTCAATCTATCTTGTTGAGGGCCTTCCCCTCTTTTGTTGATACTCTACCTTACCAAGCACGACATCCTTCTCCAGAGAATGTTTCCTTCTGACAGCATGATCAAAGTAGGTGAGATGAAGTCTGCCCATCTCCCTTCCAACAATATTCTGGCTACACTTCTTCTGGGACGGATTTGTTAGTTCTTTCAGCAGTCCACAGTACCTCAGCATTCTTTGCCGCCACCACAACTCTTACTCTTCTTCAGTCTTCGTTATTCTTTGTCTGGCTTTTACATGCATATGAGACAATTGAAAATACCTTGGCTTGGATTAGGCGCACCTTAGTCTTCAATGAGACATCTCCGCTCTTCATCACTTGAAAGAAGTATTTTGCAGCAGATTTTCCCAATGCAATATGTCTTTTGATGTTTCAACTGCTGCTTCCATTGGTGTTGATTATAGAACCAAGTAATATAAAGTCTTTGACAACTTCAATCTTTTCTTCATTCATCATGATGCTGCTTATTGGTCCAGTTGTGAGGATTTTTCTTTTCTTTATAATGAGGTGTAAACCATATTGCAGACTGTAGTCTTTAATCTTCATCAATAAGGGCTTCAAGCCATTCTAACTTTCAGCAAGCAAAGTTTTGTCAACTGTGCATCTCAGGTTGTTAATGAACCTTCCAATCCTGATGCCACGCTTTTCTTCAGACAGTCCAGCTTCTCAGATTATTTGCTCAGCATACAGGTCGAATAAGTATGGTGAAAGGGTATAACTCTGACAGTCTCCCCTTCTGATTTTAAACCATGCAGCATCCCCTTGTTCGGTTTGAACTATAGCCTCTTGGTCTATGTATAGGCTCCTCATGAGTTCAATTAAGTGTTCTGGGATTCCCATTCCTCTTAACATTATCCACAATTTGTTATGATCTGTACAATTGAATGCCTTTGCATAATAAATAAAGCACAAGTAAACATATTTCTGGTATTCTTTTCTTTCAGCTAAGATCCATCCGATTTCAGCTATGATATCCCTTGCTCCATGTCCCCTTCTGAATACAGCTTGCATTTCTGGTAGTTCTCTATCAATATACAGATACAACCGTTTTTTAATTATCTTAAGGATGATTTTACTTGTATGTGATATCAGTGATATTGTTTGATAATTTCCACATTCTGGGGGATCACCTTTCTTCAGAATGAGTACAAATATGAATCTCTTCCAGTCAGTTGTCTAGGTAGATGTCTTCCAAATTTCTTAGCATAGGCAAGTGAGTGCCTCCAGCATGATATCTGTTTGTTGAAACATCTCAATGGATAATCTGTCAATTCCCAGAGCCTTGTTTTTTGCCAATTCCTTCACTGAAGCTTCAACTTCTTCCTTCAGTACCATTGGTTGTTGATCATATGCCACCTCCTGAAATGGATGATCATCTACCAATTCTTTTTGGTATTGTTGTTTATTGTTAGGTGCCATTGGGTCATCTCCAACTCATAGTGACCTCACGTACAGCAGAACGAAACACTGCCCAGTCCTGTGTCAGCCCCATGATCTTTGCTATTCCTGAGACCATTGTACCAGCCACCATGTCAATCCATCTCATTAAGAACTTTCCCCTTTTTCGTTGTCCCACCACTTTACCAAGCATGATATCTTTCTCCAGGGAATGGTCCCTTATTATAACATGACTAAAGTAGGTGAGATGAAGTCTGACCATTCTCACTTGCATGAGAGCAAGTGAGAATTCACTTGCATTAGCATGCCAGCTGCACCTCTTCCTGGAAAGATTTGTTAGTTATTTTAGCAGTCCATGATACTCTAAGTATTCTTTGCCAACACAACTCAAAAGCATTGACTCTTCTTCAGTCTTCCTTTTTTATTGTCCAGCTCTCACATGCATATGAGGCAATTGAAAATACCATGACTTGTGTCAAGCACATCTTAGTCTTCAAGGAAATATCATTGCTCTTCAGAATGTGAAAGTGGTCCCTTGCACCAGATTTTCCCAATGCTATATGATGTCTGATATCTTGACTCCTGCTTCCATTGGTGTTGATTGCAGAACCAAATAAAATGAAGTCCTTGACAACATCAATCTTTTCTCCATTAATAATGATGCTGCTTATCATCCTGTTGTAGTAAGGATTTTTGTTTTCTTTATATTGACGTGTAAACCATACTGCTGAGTGTAGTCTTCAATCGTTATCAGTCAGAGTTTCACATCATCCCCACTTTCAGCAAGCAAAATTGTGTTGTCTGCATAATGTAGGTTGTTAATGAATCTTCCTCCAATCCTGATGCCACGTTTTTTTCATATAGTCCAGCTTCTCGGATTGTTTGTTCAGCATGCAGATTGAATAAGTATAGTGAAAGGATGTAACCCTGACACACTCCCTTACTGATTTTAAACCATGTAGTGTCCCCTTGTTCTGTTCAAACAACAGCCTCCTGATCTATGTACAAGTTCCTCATAAGTAAAATTTATGTTAAGGAGTTTCCATTCTTCTCAAAGTTATCCATAATTTGTTATGATCCATACAATCAAATGCTTTTGCATAGTCAATAAAACACAAGTAAACACAAGTAAACATCTTTCTGGTGTTTCTTTGCTTTCAGCCAAGATCCATCTGATATCAGCAATGATATCCCTCATTCCACATCCTCTTTTCAATCAAGCTTGTATTTCTGGAAGTTCTCTGTCAGTATACTGCTGTAACGATTTTTTAATTATCTTCAGTACAATTTTACTTGCATGTGATATTGTGCTAGATTGGGTTCTCTAGAGAAACACACACACACACACACAAAAAAAAA
>NW_006921685.1:7815284-7836223 GCF_000298275.1 Orycteropus afer afer | reverse complement strand
CAAGGAAGTCTGTAGTTCGGAATGCCGTTCTTCCAGATTGTCCTTGGAATATCATTGCAAGCAGGCCACACCCCTAGGGAAACTCCCCTTGGGCAGATCAGCCACTCAGAACTCAGTCATCTGATCCCATCATGGGAACAACCACCCACAACTGGGGTCCAGCCAAGTTGACACACAGCTCCAACTATTACAGATATTAATAATATTGTTTAATAAGTTCCATGTTCTGTGGGATCACTTTTCTTTGGAATGGGTACAAATATGGATTTCTTCCAGTCAATTGGCCAGGTAGCTGTCTTCCAAATTTCTTGGAATAGATGAGTGAGTGCCTCCAGTGTACATCCATGTGTTGAAACATCTCAATGGTTATTCTGTCAATTCCTGGACTTGTTTTTCACCAATTCCTTCAATGCCACTTCAACTTCTTCCTTCAGTATCATTTGTCTTTGATCATATGCCACCTCCTGAAATGACCAATTCATTTTGGTACAGTGACTCTGTGTATTCTTTCTATCTTCTTTTAATGTTTTCTGCATCATTCAATATATTGCCCATAGAATCTTTCAAAATTGCAACTTGCTAAAAAGGCAAGGAGGCCACATCTTCTGACCTCCTCTAATGGCACAAGAGGAAAACAGAATCACTATCAGTAGCCCAAGGTCTATTCGTGCAGGGTCAGACATGCTGGCTCCCTCCACCCCTTTCACCAACTGTTCCTCCCAAAGCACCCACCACCTCTCTCCTGGGTTTGATAATTCACTGCAGTGGCCACACAGAACTCACAGATTATGGGGTTTATTGGGGAAACACCAGATTACAATTCAAGCTCAGTAAAAATGCTCTTTCAGCCCGCCATTTCTCACCCAATAGTCTCTCACAGTCTCTCTCCCAGCAGTGTGTGTCCCTTGGTGTCTCTCTCAGCAATACAAATCTCTTGCATCTCTTTCCCAGCAGCACATGTCTCTCAGGAGCACATTCTTTCTAAGCAGTATGTCCTTCTCACTCAGTAGTCAGAGAGACTTCTGCCTCTAGGAGGTCTCCTTTTGAGTCTGGCAGAGTGGACAAACTAGCCAATCATAACATCAGAATTCTAAGCATACAGACTTTCCAGAACATTCCTTGGTATTGCTTTCAACAGAAGTACCCCGGATAGATGATTTTAACAATCAGAAGCTACTCAGTTTCTCACAGCAAATTCCACCATGGAGTTAACAAAGACTTATGGCTAGAAAAGCCATACCAGATAATTCACTACACCGCGCAACTTGAGGCTTAATTTTTTTCTTTAGTTCTTTCAGCTTGAGAAATGCCACGTGTGTTCTTCCCTTTTGGCTTTCCAACTCCATGTCTTTTTGGTATAGTGGCTCTGTGTATTCCATCCATCTTCTTTTGCTGTTTCCCATACCATTCAACATTTTGCCCATGAAATCTTTCAGTATTGCAATTTGAGGCTTTTTAATTATTTCAGCCTGAGAAATGCTGAGAGTGTTCTTCCTTTTTGTTTTTTTAACTTTAGGTCTTTACACATTTCATTATACTAATTGACTATGTCTTCTCAAGTTGCTCTTTGAAATCTTCTGTTCAGTTCTTTTATCCTGTCAATTCTTCCATTTGCTTTAGCTACTCTCTGTTCAAGGACAAGTTTCAGAGTCTCTTCTGACATCCACTTTGGTCTTTTCATCCTCTCCTGTTTTTTTAATGACCTTTTGGTTTCTTCATGGGTGATGTTTCTTATATCATCCCACAATTCCTCTGGTTTTTGGTCATTGGTGGTCAATGCATCAAATCTATTCTTTAGACTATCTCTAACTTCAGGAGGGATACTATTAAGGTCATATTTTGGCCCTCTTGGACTTGTTTTAATTGTCTTCACCGTCAAGTTGAACTTGCATATGAGCAGTTGATGGTCTGTTCAACAATCAGCTCCTGGCCTTGTTTTGGCTGAAGATATTGAATTTCTCCATCACCACTTGCCACAGATGTGGTCAATCTGATTCCTGTGTATTCCATCTGGTGAAATCCATGTGTATAGCCATCATTTATGTTGTTGAAAGAAGATATTTGCAGTGAATAAATCATTGATCTTACAAAATTCTATCATGCAATCTCCAGTGTTATTTCTATCACCAAGGGTATATTTTCCAACTACCAGTAATTTTTTTTTTTTTTTGTTTCCAACTTTGAATTCCAATCACCAGTGATAATTAATACATCTTGGTTGCATGTTTGGTCAATTTCAGACTGCAGAAATTGGTAAAAATCTTCAATTTCCTCATCTTTGGCTTTGGTGGTTGGTGCGTAAATTTGAATAATAGTAGTATTAACTGGTTTTCTTTGTAGACCTATGGATATTATCCTATCACTGACAGCATTGTACTTCAGGATAGATCTTGATACATTGATGATGAATGCCATGACATTCTTCAATATGTTATTCCTGGGATAGTAGGTCATATGATCATCTGATTCAAAATGGTCAAAAACAGTTCATTTCAGCTCAGTATTGCCTAGGATATCAATCTTTATGTGCTCCATTTCATTTTTGACAACTTCCAATTTTCCTAGACTCATACTTTACATTTCATGTTCTGTTTATTAATGGATGCTTGCAGCTGTTTCTTCTCATCTTGAGATGTATCACATCAGCAAATGGGGTTCCCAAAAGATTTACTCATCCACATTTTTATGGTTGACTCTACTCTGAGGAGGCACCTCTACTCCAGTCATATTTTGAATACCTTCTGACCTTAGGGACTCATATTCCGCCACTATATTGGACAATGTTTCAGTGCTATTCATCAAATTTTCCAGTAATATATCAGATAGTGTTCCATTTTTATTCATAAGGTTTTCACTGGCCAATTATTTGAGAAGTGGATGGTCTCTTCCTTCTGAGTCTGTCTTAGTCTGAAAGCTCCACTGAAACCTGTCCACTATGGGTAACCCTGCTGGCATTTGAAACATTGGTGGCATAGCCTCCAGACTCTCAGCCACACTCAAACCACATTACGATAAACTGACAGACAAGTTTGTCTCCCTCAGTTTTTCCAAACTGCTCTGCTCATTTCTCGGTCTTCCCCTCCCTCCTTGCTTACCTGGTCTGCCCTTGGGGAGCAAACACCCACCTTCCATTGGTCCCTGTGCTGGCTTACCATGGCCTGCCTCCACACACACAAACACCTGTCTTCTGCTGGACCCAGGGCTGGCTTACTGAAGCCTACCTCCACACACACAAACAAAGCAGGTAAGACAAAGTCTGGCCATTCTCACTTGCAAGGAACATTCCAGCTGCACTTCTTACTGGACAGATTTGTTAGTTATTAATGTGGTTTTTTTTTTTGTTGTTGTTGTTGTTGTTGTTAGGTGCCATCAAGTCATCTCTGACTCACAGCAACCCTATGCATAGCAGAATGAAACACTGTCCGGTTCTGTGCTAGTTCCATGATCCTTGTTGTACTTAGCCTCAGCCATTATGTCAATCCATCTTGCTGAGGGCCTTCCCCTCATTCCTCAGCCCTCTACCTTAATAAGTATGACATCATTCTCCAGGGAATGGTCTCCTCTGACAACATGACCAGAGTAGGTGAGACAAAGTCTCGCTATCTCACTTCCAAGGAGCATTCTGGCTGCACTTCTTCTAGGACAAATTTGTTAGTTCTTTTAGCAGTATATGGTATCCTCAGCATTCTTCGCCAGCACAACTCAACAGTATTAACTGTTCTTCAGTCTTCCTTATTCATTGTCCAGCTCTCACACGCATACGTGCACCTTAGTCCTCAAGGAAACATCTATGCTCTTCAGCACTTGAAAGAGGTCCTTGCCCATATTTGAAGAGAAAAGGATCTCAAGACTAAATCAAACTCTGCCATCAAGTCAATTCTGACTCATAGTGACCCACATTGGGTTTCCAAGGTTATAAATCTTTATAGAAGCAGACTGCTTCATCTTTCTTCAAAGTGGCTGGTAGGTTTGAACCACTGACCATTCAGTTAGCAGCCAAATGGCTTAACCTGGGAATTATAAATTCCATTTTTTAAAAAAATAACTGAGTTAGAAATACTAGAGGATAAGTTTCCTTTGTTAATTCTTTTTACCCCAACTAAATTACAGTGTAGGTATGATAGCAGATTGCTTTCTTTCTATCTTATTCACACATTTGAAAGACCAAATGGTTATTTGATTGCATATCTAATCAACTTGACTGCTAACTAGTCAATTTAATCGTAAGGATGTCTGAATAGCTGCAGTGTAGTAAATTACATGGTGTGGCTTTTCTAGCCATGTTGTTGCTGTTGTTGTTTGTTGTGTGCTGTTGGGTCAGACCTGACTCATAGTGATCCCTCCTTGGGTTTCCAAGGCAGTATCACTACAGAAATAGATTACAACCATCCTTCCGAGGAGTGGCTGGTAGGTTTGAACTGTCAGACTTCTAGTTAGCAGTCAAGTGCCTTAGGCACTGTAAACTCTGTGGTGGAATTTGCCATGAGCAATTGAGTAGCTCCTGATTGTTAAAGTTATCCACCTGGGGTATTTCTTTTGAGAGCAGCATGAAGTAATTTTCTGGGAAGTTCACTCTCTCTCAGGTATGTAGAACTCTGATGTTGGGATTGGTTGGTTTTGGCCACTATGTCAGGCTCAAAGGAGCCCTTCTAGAGGTAGAGGGAGTCTCTTTGATGGCCAGCTGAGAAAGATATACTGATGAGAGAAACTCAATGCTGAGAGCAAGAGACACCAGAGACATGCACTGCTGAGAGAGAGACATACTACAGAGAGAGACTGTCGGCTGAGAGACAGCTGGCTGAGACACAGCTGGCTGAGACTGAATGCGTTCCTGAACTAGAATTGTAGCCTGTTGCTTCCCTAATAAACCCCATAATCTGTGGGTTCTGTGTGACCACTGCAGTGAATTATCAAACCCAGCACAGAAGTGGTGAGTGCCATGTGAGGAATGGTTGGTGTCAAGGTTAGTAAGAAGGCTGGAGAGTGGTGGCATGTCTGGCCTCATAAGAGCAGGCATTGGGCTGCTGATAGTGATTCTGACCCCCTCTTGTGTAATTAGAGGAGGTCCATAGATATGGCCCTCTTGCCCCTTTTACAATAGCATAATTAAACTCTGGGACATCAAGGATGTAAAAAACAATGTGAAAAACACTTTGACAGTACTACAAGATTTGATTTTTAAAAAATCTCCTATAACATTGCAAATGTCAGTTAGGCTATTTTACAGGTCTCATTTATTAGTGAAAGACAGTATAGACCTACCCTAATCGGTACAAACATATCTCAGTACAAAGATAAGGTCTCAAATATGACCTTATCTGAGAATAATCCTAGATGTCAATCAAAAAAAGCTGACACCACACACACACATTCATACATAAATAATATTAAATTCAAACTCCAAATAAACATTAATTACACTAATTAAATGCAGTGGAGACCCTAGAACTATTAAGTAGTGAAAAGTTAATTGGAATAGGTAAAAAATATTGAAAAATAATTAATATGATAAATTTATGAAGCTTCTAAAATAATGACTCATTTCCAATATTCAGAAGAAAGACAGTAAATGAATCTACTGTTCAGATAAAGCAAAGAAATTAAGAGGTCCTTGATGTCACTTAGTTCAAAAAAATAAATATTTTTGTTCACTATCACAAAATTACAGAATAATTAAGTTAGTGTTTGCAAACACTTTTTCTTTTCAATATTAAGACTAATTTTCATCTTAGTATTAAAATAGACTCAAGAGAAAGTGAAAAGGGGGAAAAATCTCCATAAAGTTGTAGGGAAGTTGAGTGTAAATATTTAAAAATTAAACTTTAGACAGTTTTTAAATTTTAGAGTAAGCCAGTAAACTATGTTCTTAAATAAATGTTTTCTCAACATCAATTTTTATAGGCAAAGTTTTTAAATGGATTTTAGTTCATTTTAATTGTGTGTGTGTGTGTGTGTGTGATGTGTTACATTGGGCAAATCTGCTGCAAAAGACCTCTTTAAAGTGATTAACAGCAAAGATGCCCCTTTGAAGACTAAGATGCCTCTTATCTAAGCTATGGTATTTTCAATCACCACACACACATGTGAGAACTGGACAATGGACAAGGAACACCACAGAAGAATTGATGCATCTGAATTGTGGTGTTGCCAAGGAATATGGAATGTACCATGGATTACTAGAAGAATGAACAAACATTTCTTGGAGGAAGTACAGCTGTAATGTTTCTCAGAAGAGAGTATGGCTAGAATGTGCCTCTCATACTTTGGTTGGCCATGTTGTGAGAAGGGACCAGTCCCTGGAGAAGGATATCATGCTTGGTAAAGTAGAGGACTAGAGAAAAAGTGGAAAACTCTCAACAAGATGGATTGACTCAGTGGCTGCAACCATGGGCTCAAGTATAACAAGGAACCTGAGGATGGCACAGGACCAGGCAGTTTTGTCCTGTTGTACATAAGGTTGCTATGAGTCTAAACAGATTTAACGGCACTTAACAACAATGTGCGACAATAATAAAATCAGCCTAAATCCAATATCCCCATTCTTCCACTTCACAATCAGCTCTCACACCAGGTGTGCACATAGCACTTCTTTTTCTGACCCTTGTCAACTGGAGCTAGCTCACATCTGATAAGTTAAAAGGGCATTGTACTTCAGACTTGCAAATAAACAGATGCCAGCTGCAAGTTTTAGGGCCCTAGGAGCTTCCCTCACTTCTGACCTTCTGGCCACAGATTCAGTGGTTTCCCTCTTCCCCTTCAGGATGTCAGCCACAAGCTCAGGGGTCCCAAGCCTCCTTATTTCTTACCTGAGGGCTCCAACTACTTCCTCAGGTTTAATAATTTGCTGGAATAACTCACAGAACCCACGGAAAATGCTATACTTACAATTAGAGCTTTATCAGAAGGATACAAACTAGGATAACATAAATAAAGACATATATGGTGAGATCTGGGATGGTACCCATGCTGAGCGTCTATGCCCCAAAGGGGTCATGTCACCCTTCTGCAAGTAGAGATTTTCTCCATAGAGCTTAAGTGTCCAGATCTCTCATTGGGGTACTCATTATGTAATGCAAACTCTACACCCTCTCCCTTAGGTCAGTTGATGGTCAGACTCTTCTCTACGGTCAGTCAATATCATGAGGTGATCATAAGGCATTACATAGTAGGTCTTTCTGGTCAGGCCAGCCTTCACCTCAGAGCTATCTCATCACCTCACCTAATTTGTTAGTTAGATGTGGTTTGGAGTCCTTATTAAAGACATTTAAATTTCAGGACCCCAAGGATTATTTCTTAAAAAACAAGGAGAAAGGCAAAATTACTTTAAATAAAGTTAAAATATTTATCATATGCATATAGAGTATTTCTTCTTCCAGTATGATGGAATAACAGGAAAAACAAGTACCCAACTAGATCTCCTACTGGGATTGTTTTCAGGCATTGAGCAGCAAGTAACACAAATTTTAGACTCTTGTGAGCAAGGAGCTCTCAAGTTCAGCCTCAAGTTTGTCCTGGCTCTCTATTGGTGGAAAATTTCTTGACTTCAGTACTTCAAGCTGAAATCCAATTGAGGAGGCAAAGAGAAGAGTTTAGGACAGTTGAAGCAAATGGATTTGTAAGGTAGGTTATCAGAGAGAGAGAGTCTCTGTACAGGCAGAGAGTGTGCCCAGAGTCTGTATGGAGGTTACTCCTATCTTCTTGGCCAAGGACTGGGCTGTGCATGAACAGGGCAAGAATATATGAACCTTGCTAATGGGTAAAAGGGAGCTCTGGTTGCGTAGTGCCTAAAGCACTTGACTGCTAACCAGAAGGTTGGCGGTTCAAATCCACCAGCCACTCCTCAGAAGGAAGGTAATAATCTACTTCTGTAGTTATCACTGCCTTAGAAACCCAAGGAGGAGTTGCTATGAGTCAGAGACAACTTGACGCCACATAACAACAACAATGGGAAAAAGGTTTCTTCTTTATATATATATATTCATTGAGATATAATTCTATATCATACAATTCACACATTTAAAGTATATAATTATATGATTTTTAGTATATGCACAGATATACAAAACCATCACCACTGTGGTGGTTACATTCATGTGTTCACTTGGATGAGCCTGGCTGGGCAGCTGGTGATAGTTATTCCCCATGGTGAGACTGGCAATCAACTCCATGGTGGGATCTACCACAAGCAGCTGAGTAGCTGCTTTGGGTATGTGGTCTGCTTCCCATATATAAACAGCAGCTTTGAGAATGGTGTCTAGCCTATGGCACACTTGGACCCTGCATGTAGCTGTGTCGTTGCTCAGCAGCCTGCTATGCTCTGCTGACCTTGGGACTTACAATGGACTTAAGTTAATGGCCTGCCTTGTGGTTTGGTAACATCAGGACTGTGCCTTTTTACTTGTCAACCTTGCAGCTTCTCAGCCTTAGCAGCCAGCAGCTGTCTGAGTGAAGAAAAGCCTCTAGCTCCAGTAGGCTGGGAGCCAGGAGGCAGAGCTGACCCCAAGATTGAAGAGCTTTTACCCAGCCCCTAGAGCCTAGCACTTTAAACTTGGACTTAAAGCCTCCAAATTGTAAGAATAAACTTACTTTGTTAAGGTCATCCCATTTGTGGTATATTCCTGTCAGAGTGGCACTAGGTAACCAGAACAACCAGTAATAATTGTAAAACATTTCTCTCCTAAAAAAAAAAAAAAAAAAAAAAATCCTTATTCCCTTTAGCTATCATTTCCATATCCTGCCCCAGCTCCCAACCCAAAGCAACCAGTAATCTACTTTCTGTCTTTGTAAATTTTCCAATTCTGGGCATTTCATATAAATGGAATCTTACACTTAGGTTAACGTTTTCAAGATTGGGCTTAAATTCTAAAGCACTTGGTTTATGGAAGGCAGTCCTACAGATGGAGCCCTAACTCCATTTTGAGTCTTGACACAAATTCAGACATGTGAGTTCTGATCATTAAACTAGCAATGTAGCTATGCATAGACAAGTCTCGGGGAGACCTAAGGAAAGGCAGTTTGCCCTTAGGAAGAGTGTGGTTGAAAGTACGTTATGCTCACACAAAGGACTAGGGAACTTGCCTGGGTGTGTCTTTAATGATTTACCAAAAATAGACATCTGTTATGTAATTTTAGTTAAAGGTTGATGTCCTAGTATCTTCTTGTAGCCATCTTGTAGCTATGACTCAGGGCTGTTTGGTTATGAATCATACCCTGATCACCACAGACCCAGGCGGTCAAGCCCTAGAACCAATCCAGTAACCTTTTTCAATCTGCCATTGTGAACATATCCCAACCATGGTCCTTTTCCTGCTTCTGTAGTCCTGCCTTCAACAGTGATGAATTGACTTCATTTCTATCATATATAATTAACTCCTTGGCCATTTGTCAGTGGATTCCATTTGGCTTCTGTCCTGTGTACATGCTGATGGTTTCCCTCATCCTGGATGATTGTCTTTGATCTGTTTAAGGTTTAATCAAAGGGTCGCTATATAATACGTTTGAATCTGGGGTCTTTTTTCCCTTAGCAGAAGTTCATCCATGTAGTATTGTGTATTAGTACTTTATTCTATTTTATGACTGTATGATATGCCAAATTTTGGCAATTATGAATAATGATACTTTAAACATTTGTGTTTTTTTAAAATAAAAATCATTTTAAGCCAATAGTAGAAATTGATCAAAGTTTATTTAATATACAATTTGCAAATTGGGGTAACATTTCAACTAACCAAAAAACAAAACCAAACTCACTGCTGTTGAGTCAATCCTGACTCATAGCAACCCCTCCTTGAGTTTCCAAGGCAGTATCTCTACAGAAGTAGATTGCCCAGTCTTCCTTCTGAGGTGGGTTTGAACTGCCAGCCGTCTGGTTAGAAGTCAAATGCCTTAAGCACTACACCACCAGAGCTCCCAACTAGAGAGTCAAAAATATTCCAAAGATGAGAAAACCTTCAGCCATAGCCCCATCTTATTGGCAGTGCTGTGGTAGGAGGGCTGCAATAGAATTGACAAAACAATTTGTGGTTTGGAAGGATTTCATACAGTATTGTCTTAAGTCTGATCTTTTGAGTCTCCATTTCATGAGACCGACTGAATTCTTTAAAACAGCACAATACTCTAGGCAAAGGATCTTACTAGTTTATCTAGACCACTGTTTGACTCAGAGGCAACCTTTAGAAACAAGTTTCTTCATGGCTCAAGGTACAAAAGGTCTCAGAGCAATGGATTGAATGGGTCATTCCAACTCCATTGACCCCTGAAATCTATATTCCAGGAAAATTAAAACTCTTTCTAAGTGTAGACATGTGTTTTCATTTTTCTTGGGTAAGTCTTAGTCTCCTATGGCTGCCATACAAAATACCACACAGTGATAGCTATGTTGTTGTTGCCGTTATGTGCCATCGAGTTGGACCTGACTCATAGCCACCCTTCCTTGGGTTTCCAAGGCAGTAACACTACGGAAGTAGATTACCCTATTTTCCTTCCAAGGAGTGGATGGTGAGTGATAGCTATAAGAATTAAATTTATTTCCTCACAATTCTGGATGCACATCCCTTGCCATGGAGTTGATTCTGACTCATAGGTACCCTAGAGGATATAGTATAACTGCCCTATACAGTTTGCAAGGCTGTAAAACATTATGGAAGTACAGTGCCACATCTGCCTCCTGCAGAGCAGTTGGTGGGTTTTAATCACTATCTTTCAGTAAGCAGTCAAATGTTTAACCACTTGTGCCACCAACACTCCCTTTTGGAGACTAGAAGTCCAAATTTAGGACATTAACAGGCTATTCTCTCTCCCTCTCTCTCTCTTCTATCCTAGTCTTTTGAGTCCCTGGTGGTTCAAATGGTTAAGTGGTCAGCTGGCTATCTGTTTCCAAAAGGTCACAGTCATTAAAAATTTTATGAAGTGCAGTTCTATTCTACGCACTTGGGGTGATGATGAGTCAGAATTGTCTCACCATCAATTGTTACTCTTTTCTAAAATCATAGTCTTTATTCTATTTTAAACATAAAGTGAACAAATTGACAAGATGTTTAAACTCTTTCACTAAACTGATTATTATAGATTTATGTTGTATTTCTGTTCTAGGTGTTGGGAATATCAAGAAAAATATGCTTTAGCTGGGGTAAGAGAATTGTGGGAATACAGAACACAAAAAAGGAAGACAGTGCATCCTGGAAATTTTAGTTCCCTTTTCTGAGCTCCAGAGTAGCACACCAAAAACCAAACTCACTGCCGTGGAGTCAGATTCAAGTCATAGTGACCCCTCCTTGGGTTTCTGAGGCAGTATCTTTATGGGATAAATTGCCCAACCTTCCTTCCGAGGAATGGCTGGTGGGTTTGAACCACCTGCCTTCTGGTTAGCAGTCAAATGCCTTAAGCACTACACCACCAGAGCTCCCCCAGAGTAGCATGTCAGCTATCCAAAATTCCCCTATGTACAACATCTTCTGCCTAACAGTGTGTCTCTTCAATGTCTTCTATTCCAGGATATAACATTCATATGAACCAGATTGCTCAAAACAGAAATCTGTGGGTCATCTCTGTCTCTTACTCCTCCCTCTGAGCCACTAGTCAGTTACCACACCCTGATAATTCTATTCCCTAGATAATCTTCTCAAGTACTGCCTGCACCACATTCAAAGCCACTGTCATCACTTGTCTGGACCTCTAATGCCTTCACACTGATCTTTCTGCATTTACTCTTACTCTCCCCTCCATTCTGCACACACTCAGCACAGTTGTAATTTTGTTTTCAAAGTCCATCTTCCTAACTGAATTAGAAGATTGATGAGGGGAAGGATCACAGGTTCATTTTGCCATTATACCTCCAACAGCATGCATGATATCTGGCAAAAAGTGGTGTGAATAATATGTAAGTTAAATAAATCAATTAAAGGCTTCTTTTCTTGAAAGATAAAGCAGAGCAAGAACACAAAATAAAGAATATTCCAAGGAAAATAGTGTGAGCAAAGGGCTTTGGAAACCAGACTGCACAATGTGGTCAATGAGCCACAAGAAATTTAAGTGTCCTAAAATTTAATATGCAAGGCAGAGAGTGGCTTACACAGGGAGGTAGGGTGACTCATGAGCTTTAAGCACAGACATTTTTCTGACGGGTTTTAAATATGGAGGTAGTAACATTTGCATTTTACATAATAATGATAGCCACAGAGGGGAAAATGATTTGAAGATATGTTTAGTCAGAAGGCTTTTAATTGCAAATGACGTGAACTCAGATAGAACAAGCTTAAGCAAAAAGGGAGATTTATTATAAGGCAAGGAGCTCTGGTAGCGTAGTACCTAAGGCACTTGATTGCTAACCAGAAGGTTGGCGGTTCAAACCCACCAGCTAGTCCTCAGAAGGAAGGTTGGGCAATCTACTTCCGTAGTGATACCGCCTCTGCAACCAGGGGTCGCTATGAGTTGAATCTGACTCGACGGCACATAACAACAACAACATTACAAGGCAGGAGGGAGTCTGTCTAGTTATTGCTTAGTTCTGAGTTTCCATTTGGAGTGCTAAAAAAGTTTTGGAAATAGATAATACTGATGTTTGCATGACATTGTGAATGTACTAAATGTCACTGAATAGTACACTTAAAAAAGGTTAAAATGTCAAATTTTGTTACATATACTTTACCACAATTAATTTTTATATGTATATATGTAATTTAAATAGTAATAATAAAATGAATATTTGTATTCCTACCCAAAAACAGAAACAAAATTTGTTTCTGGAATAGATTTCTGAATTGCTGTAATTGCTACTGTAATGCATTTTTCCCCATCTGACTTACTAGTGTAATCATTGTCACATGATGTTTCTCATTTAGACCAATTATGATTATTTCTTCCCAGTTTTAGAATTGCTGTAAGCAATTAACATTTGAAAGATTAAGGTACGTAAATAAGTCTGAGAAGAGGATCATATATTTAGCTACTAGCATTTCAGTGTCAATGTTCACTTAAAAAAGGATAAATTTGGTCAAGAGAATGTATTTGGCAGCTTTTGTAGAGATTTCTCAAGAGGTCATCTAAATGAGATGTTGAAATTCTTGCTACATGTAGTTTATCATTAAACAAAAATGGTACATGTTGTTGCAAAAGCACAGATAAAAGTTACATTTAAAAAAGAAAAGAGAGGCCAGACTGCTCTAAAACCCTAACAAAATTCATGGAAAACAATTCAAATGTGTCTTTGAATGAACTAATTATTAGAAAATTGCTATGAAATAATGTTGAACAATAAATGATACAAAAGTATATATATTGTGTTATCTTTAAAAAATGAAAACTACAGAAATATACTATTAACATGCTAATAGTTTTTCTTTCTGAGTTCTGGGGTTCTTGGTACTTTTTTTTACTTTTTTCACTCAGAGTTTCTTTTAAATAATTTACAGTAAGCATAAAGCACATTTTTAAAATTAACTTGCAAAATAAGCCCAGAATGGAACCAAAGGGGAAAGGTAAAGTTTAAAAGATTTATAATAAACAATAAGGAGATACAGTAGGCCCTAGGAGGGAAAAGGATCGTCCCACATTATTTAGTGTAGCAATGTTTACAGTAACTGCTAGTCTCATTTACCACACAGATTATTGATTTTACAGAGATTTTTCTGCTTTAATCTTGCTTAATTATCATTTTCCTACAAACTAGACTGTTTTCTGAACGTAACTCTCCAAGTATTATAAATATAGATAGAAGATCTGGCTAAAAATTTAACTGCCTATTGCTGCTTAGTAATATTTCAATGGAATATGCCTATGTAGTTAATCCTTAGCTACTGATACTAAACTGATAATCGTATTCTAGATCACTAATCTGTGAAGGAGCTCTGGTAGCATAGTGCCTAAGGCACTTGACTGCTAACCAGAAGGCTGGCGGTTCAAACCCACCAGCCACTCCTCGGAAGTAAGGTTGGACAATCCTACTTCTGTAGTGATACTGCCTCGGGAACCCAAAGAGGGGTCGCTATGAGTCAGGTCTGACTCTACGGCACATCACAACAACAACAATCTGTGATAGTTCTAAATGCAGGACACAGGGCTGGCTTTTAAATCATCCACTGTGTTACATTAGTTCCAGTGATTTTCTCAGATATCATTATAAATTTGGTAAGTGAGTGGGAGAAATTTATAATAACTAGAATGCATATGTAACATTAATACATGTTACATGTTTAGATGATAAAATAAACCCTGCACATGAATTATCTTCATGAAACGCAGAAGGATCTTGTGATATAGGCACTAAGAGTTATCACCATTTTGCATAGGCAGAAAAATGAGACTCAGGGAGCCAAAATAAATTTCCCAAGATTACATAGTCGGTAAGAGCTGAGCAGGGATTAGATTCCAGCATTTGTTTACCTAACCCTTACCTGACCCTGCTTCCTAAAAAATGGGGTTGGTGCAAGAACTAGCAGCTGCCCTACTTCTGATAAAATGATAATTACTTGTACCTCTCTGAGCAAGTCACAGAACCCACTGGGGCTCAGTTTCCTCTTCTGTAAAAAGAAGATGCTGGTATCTATGTTCTACAAGGCCACTGTGAGTGCTTAAATCATATTGTCCTAAAAATAGTAGTTGTTCAGTATTAGAATAAAGTGCTTTAAACTAGATATAAGGAGTCCAATATTTGCCACTAACTTTTATTATTTGGGCAAGTCATTTAACTTCTCTAATATATTATTTGCCTCACTTCAAGGGCTGTTTTTAATACTATGCATGTCAGTGCTTCCATAGATATAAACATTCACCAAGTGTTAGCACATTATCTCTAAAGAAATTATTTACAACATTGAAATTATGAATTTGAAGAATGATGCTGAATTGGCTTCTCATTTTTCTTTTTTCCCTTTATTGCTAAAAACAAGCTGATCTGCAATATTTTAAGGTAATCTTTATTTGTAGTTGGTTTAAACAGAGAGGAGAGAGGGGGAAAAGAGAGAGAAAAAGAGAGAGAGACAGACAGCAGAAACAGAAATCATCTCCAAATATCCATTTATACATGAGAACGACAAGGAATGTCCAAAGAAGGCACATAATCCTGTAATGAGGAAAAAATGTACCCTTTACTAACACACTGAATAAACTTTGATGAAAAGAAGCCATGGAAAATAATCTATGTATACCCTGACTCTTGCAGCTTGATCAAGATGGCTTCTTTTCATCAAGTTAATGATTAAAATCTCCTACATTTTCCACTGCATTATCCCCAGAGTGTCTATTTGCCTTGATTGATGATATTATTTTATCTCTGTGGGCCAAGGATGACTGGCCTTTGCTTCTGTATGGAGATTAATAATTGATTGGTTCACAGTTGGGAGTCCTAGTAAAAGGGAACTGGTTACTCTTGGCTGCTATCTTTTATGTGGTTACCTTCAGAGGAGGAGGTACTGCAGGACTCACCAGCAGGAAAATGAAGGGTGTCCTAGTTCTCCTGCTTTCTATAGCATTTGTCCACGCTTTAGAGAGAGGTAAGACATCTTGTACTGTGCCTATTTATAAGAGCCCTTCCTAGTCTAGTGTTCTGTTACCAAAAAAAAAAAAAAAATTATAAGACAGATGGTAGACAAGGAAGCATTGGTGAATATGTTGAAGAGGAAAGATATGATCAAGGAGGGCCTAATCTGATCTCAACTGTGCCATATAGTATTGAATTGCAAGAATGAAAAAAAATTCAGATAAAAATTTCATGAAAGAGCGAAGGAAGTACAAAGTTTGTCAAATACATTCCCTTTTTTATTAAAAATATCTGAAAACAGTGGTTTGAACTATATTTTGTAATTGTTATAATGCAGTGGGAACTGTGATCTATCCCTGAGCCTTTTTTCAGACTTCAAACACTTATGGCTATTACGAGTATAATGTACTGTGCCAATTACACATGCATTCACAATCAATCCCTTTTATATCCTCTTCAAGAAATCTCGTACAAGCAGTGTTTAAAAATGCATTATAGTTTCTAAAATAGCCCTACATAAATGAGAATTTTATATAGTTATGAAATACAGCCATGTTAGTCATTAAAATTATTATTTTAATAAAGAGCTCTGGTGGCAAAGCACCTAAGGCATTTGTCTGTTAACCAGAAGGTTAAAGGTTCAAATCCACCAGCTCCCCCATGGAAGTTAGATGAAGTAATCTACTTCTGTAAAGATTTACCACTTCAGAAACCCAATGGGGGTTGCTATGAGTCAGAACCGACTTTATGGGAGGTTTTTTTTTTTTTTTTTAATTCTTTAAATGGTGTCTTCATTTTGGGGCAATGTTTGAAAACTTTTTAAAATCGATACAAACTAAAATTATATGAAATATATAACTTTATAAATTTTGCAACTTAAAGACTTTCTATAATCAGTTTTAATTTACTTTTGTAGTTTATCATTTAATGCTTATAAGGGAGTCTGCATTTACCATGCTATATAAAATTAAATTTTTCATTTAGTTCTATCACCTAACAGCCTTCCCAACTCCTACTTTAATATTCATATTGGTAATCTATTTAACCAGCAGAATAAAATGAGTGTATCCAGGAGTTAATCACTATTAACCATGACATGAATAATCTTACTCCTGACATTTTCTTATTCTTTTTATATTTTCTTTTCTCAATCTTACTTTTTTCATTCAAATTATTTTAAATTTTGTTTTACTTATCCATAAATAAGTTCAAGGACATTAAACAGGACTTTAAAATCTTCCTGAGATATAGTGAGGTATGAATATGCAAAGTAGGGTCCCTTATGAGATCTCTTAATAGGCCTAGTCCCAAGAAATCCTGAAAGCTGACTCCTTAGTCCAATGTTTCATTGAGGCAGATCCAAACCTGAAAATTCCCACTGTAACATATTCAGATCAGGATCTTGAAGCATAGAAGTTCCAGAAATGGCTATGTCTTGGAATGATAATGTCTTGGAAGTACATATGACATAACCTGAGACATGAATCACCATTTCAGACTCAGTAAGTGTACATTGGTGTTACCTCAAAATATTACAGTGTCTTTTAGAGAAAAGCAAAGTGTTCCACAAACTCTGTTTTGACATTCTTCATCAGTCCCTCAGACTCTAAAAAGAAATGGCTGGTACAATCCTCTGGTTAGCTCCCATGAAGGTCCAAACTTCACAATGAACTTCAGTTAGATTATCCAGGTAGAGGTTAGATTATATCCCCTGAGACATATAAAATACATTTGCTAGCTATAAATGTCCAATATATGGGGACAATATTTCTATCAGTTCTTTATTCTGTAATAACTGAGCATGCCCTGCTCACGACCAAGTCAGAGATGTATCTGGAAGCCATATGTACTCTCTCCCAGTATCAAGGCTCATTATTATTGTCTTACTCTGCCACAGATCATCCACCATGATGCTACAAAGTACATGGGTTAGAAAAGAACAGAGGAGTCTTAGGTGCAAAGGAGTCTTGAATGGTGAGGTTTGGGTTGCAGTTCTTTCTGCTTATTATAGTTCTAGGTAGCTGACCACCCACTGTGTTTATACACACCCATGGTGTGTATTTCACTAGAGACTCATGCTTAAAAACGTTTCCATGGCAAATGCATTTTAGAAACAAGCCATACATTAGCCATTGTTGCTGGATTCACAATCAATCCCTTTATTAACTTAAAGGCTCTGAGAAGTTCCACAGAAGAGAAACCTTATTTAACCTATAATTTGTCAAGCATATTGACTTCTTCTCTAAAATGCTTATACCCCATGGAACTATTCTTCATGAAAGTTTGAGTATAAAAGAGATAATCTGCTGCTAGACATGAACATCATAGGCCAGTATTCTGCTATCAACTGGTGCTGGATTCAGGAGGCAAGCTCATAGAGGACTCTTTGGAGAGAAAACCAAAAACCCAAGCTACTTGCTTTTGAGTCCATTTTGACTCATGTGGACCCCAAGTGTTGCAGAGTGGAACTATGTCTTATACAGCTTTCATGGCTGTGCCTGTTGGACATAGAATGCCAGGCCTTTCTTCTGAGACACAATTAGTTCAAACCACCAACCTTTTATTAACAGCCCAGCACTTAACTTTTTGGACTATCCAGGCACACAGCCTTGGACAGATATACACTGCCATCCACTTGTACCCTACTCATAGAGACCCCTCCTTGGGTTTCTGAGGCAGTATCATGATGGAAGTAGATTGCCCAACCTTCCTTCCAAGGAATGGCTGGTGGGTTTGAACCGCCAGCCTTCTGGTTAGCAGTCAAATGCCTTAAGCACTTTGCTACCAGAGAGGGGCTTATTAAATCTGCCAAATCAAGACGGTGTCATAAAAATACTTCTACTTTAGCTGTTCCACAAGAGATAGAAGGCTGTGATTTCCAGTTCAGTTCTCCTCACTTTCTTCTTTTCCCAGGGTTGAAATGGACCCAGCACTAATCTACTCAACTGTGTATTTCCCTTTCCACAAAAGGGAAAGCAACAAAAGTTACTGACACAACTACATGTTTACCAAAAAAAATAATGCCAGTAGGAATTAAACCATTGCAGTTTATAACAGCTCTTGGCAAGAAAGGGATTTTTTATTATGAGGATTTTCTTTTTTGCTTGAAACATTTAATTTTCAGCACAGTTATTTTTATTGAGCATGATATCAAACTGCAAGAAGAAAGTAATTTCCCTTTGTGTTGGTCCAAAACCAAACTCACTCCCATTGAGTCAATTTGACTCATAGCAACCCCTCCTTGGGTTTCTGAGGTGGTATCACTGCAGAATTAGATTGCCCAATCTTCCTTCCAAAGAGTGGTTGGTGGGTTTGAACTGCCAGCCTTCTGGTTAGCAGTCAAATGCCTTAGGCACTATGCCACCAGACCTCCCTTTGGGTTGGTAGGGGAGCTATATTTTTCCTTCTCTCACTTTCCTGTCAAACAGCACTTGTTGTTGTTGTTGTTATGTGCGGTCGAGTTGGCCCCGACTCATAGCGACCCCTCCTTGGGTTTCCGAGGCAGTATCACTACAGAAGTAGGATTGCCCAACCTTCCTTCCAAGGAGTGGCTGGTGGGTTTGAACCGCCAGCCTTCTGGTTAGCAGTCAAGTGCTTTAGCCACTATGCTACAAACAGCACTAGATGATGATAATCATTCCAATCCCTTGAACCACCAATGAATCACTCTGTTTCAGTTTTACAAGGTGTCCCTTTGTCAACAGCCACTTGAACAGCAATGCCTTCCTAAGTTTGATTTAGAATAATAGTTGCACAGAATACCAGAGAGAAGTAATTAAAGATAAGTAGATAAACTCTATATCTTCCCATATCCTCTTGGCAAAACCCACACAAAGATTATTGAGAAGATGATGTAGGATTTGACACCTAAGTGATGAAATGGAGCAAATCCTGCAAAGATGGTGCAGGGCAGTGAATTTTTTAATATGGCTCCCCCACCCATGGTCCTTGTGACTCCCACCAGATGAATAGATGGGACTACAAAAATGTGAGGTGCTTGTGGCCCACCAAGAGGATTGGATAGCTTGCTAATAAAGTAAGTAAGGTACATGACACCTTTGTGTGGGTGGCCCATTCAAATAATGTGTATGGAACACTAACATGGGGATTGGTCAGTTTTACCACTCAACTAGGCTTAAAATGAGTAAACCCAGAGGTGGAAAAGGGGTATCTCATTACCGTCAAGAAAGAAGAGCCCGCAGTGAAGCACTTTCTTAGACCTGAGATCCCCATGCTGAAACAGCAAAGAGCGAGAGAGAAAGCAGAGGGACAGCAACAGCAGAGACAGTAGAACCAACAGAACCAAGAGAATGTCATAAGACAGAGAGACAGGCCTCCTGGCCAATGGATTGAGAAAGCTAAGTGTCTTTGGGTGAGAGAATTGCTGGCAGAGTGGGGTGCCTCTCTGGTCACCTACTGAAAGAACTAAAAGAGCTTTGTAGCACTTGCCTGAGCAGGGCAGAGGCCAGGCCAGAGAGAAGCATACCTGTGTCATGGCTAGTGGAAACTGTCCTGATTGAACAACCATATCCTTAGTTGTTTCTGGTCTTGAGTTGTAATCTGTTACTTTCCTAAAAAACCCCCCCACTCATGAGTATGGTCTGTAACTTCTGTGTGGCCTTTACAATCATTTATTTAATCCAGCAGAGATGCAGTGAGTACCGTGGGAGGAACATTTGGTGTCAGAATTGGCAAAAGGGCAAGAGGGTGGCAGCATATTTGACCTTTGCCTCATAGGAACCAGCCTTAGGCTGTTCATATTCATCTTGATTTTCTCTCCCCCTAGTGAAGTTAGGGGAGCTCTGGTGGCATAGTACCTAAGGCATTTGGTGGTCCAAACCCACCAGCCAGTGCTCAGAAGTAAGACTGGACAATCTACTTCCATAAAGATGTTGTTGTTATGTGCCATCAAGTCATTTCCGACTCATAGCAACCCCATGCACAGCAGAACAAAGCACTGCCCAATCTTGCGCCAGCTCCATGATCCCTGCTATACTTGAGCCCATCATCACAGTCACCATGTCAATCCATCTCATTGAAGGTCTCTACCTCTTCGATCGACCCTCTACCCTACCAGGCATGACATCCTTCTCCAGGGAATTGTCCCTTCTGACAACATGACCAAAGTAGGTGAGACGAAATCTGGCCATTCTCACTTCCTAGGAGCATTTCAGGTGCATTTCCTCCAGGACAGATTTGTTAGTTCTTTTAACAATCCATAGTACTTTCAGCATTCTTCACCAGCACCACAACTCAAAAGCATCAACTCTTCTTCGGTCTTCCTTATTCATTGTCCAGCTCTCACATGTATATCAGGTGATTGGAAATATCATGGCTTGTGTCAGGCACACCTTAGTCCTCAAGGAGACATCCTTGCTCCTCAGCACTTGAAAGAGTTCCTTCACGGTTGACCTTTCCAATGCTACACATCATCTAATGTCCTGACTGCTGCTTCCATTGGCAT
>NW_006921685.1:7813849-7815184 GCF_000298275.1 Orycteropus afer afer | reverse complement strand
TGACTCAAAGTGACCTCCATTGGGTTTCTGAGGTGGTAAATTTTTATAAAAGTAGATTGCACAGTCTTGCTTCTGCAAAGTGGCTGTTGGGTTTGAACCACCAATCTTCTGGTTAGCAGTCAGATACTTTAGGCACTGTGCTATCAGAGTTCATAAAATAGATACCTGAAATATGATCTTTAACTAATCAAAGAACAAGTATAAGAGAGAAATAGCCAGTCATTAGCACCATTTGGGGAAAATTGAGTGAAATTCATACTACCCACCATGGTCATCAATAACCTGTCTGAATTCCAGTTCATCATATTCCTTGAAACTGGCTCTAACTTCCCTATTTCTTTTCTTGACATCACCTCATCTTAGTAATTTATATTATTATACAGAATCTTGGGTTTTATTTTCTTGTTTTTTGTTCTCTATATTCAATCATTTCCATATTCTATAAATTCAAGCCCTGAAATATTTTTCTGATGGATCAGCTTTGAACAGAGCATTCTGCTGTAGAAACCTCCTCAGTGTTCTCTCTGATTTCTTCCATTTCTTTACTTCCTGAATACTTACAGTTCCGAAGGCCTATAGACACTACCTTTGCATCCATATTATATGCATTTACATTTATCTACACTGTCATGATCAACCTAGTTCCTTTTTGCTTGACTATTCTTACCAATTCCCTAACTCCCATCTCTCCCCAATATTATTATTATGTATTTCATATTATTAATAACATAATAAAAATATGAATGACAAGTGGAGTCTGAAATAAAATTAATTACATAGAAATCAGGGTCACTTTATTGTGCACTTAATGAAATGATGGGGCTGAATGTGTGTAGCTTACTGGTGAGGAGTCTAGCATCTGGCTCTCTGATACAAATCTACTCCAGTTCTGGCCTCAGTTTGGATGATAAATACTCTCGGGTTTAAATGTAAATGGGTATATATAGTAAGCAGAGTAATGCCTTCCCCCCAACCCCCCCGCCTCCAAAAATTTAACAAAATAAATAAATAAAAATTCGAGTCAATTTTACTTATAGCAACCCCTCCTTGGGTTTCTGAGGCAGTATCTCTACATAAGTAGATAGCCCAATCTTCCTTCCAAAGAATGGCTGGTGGATTTAAACTGCCAGCCTTCTGGTTAGCAGTCAAATGCCTTAGGCACTACACCACCAGAGCTCCCTAAAACCTGTGAATATGGTAGGTTACATAGCAAAAGGAATTGAGATTTTAGATCCAAATGAACTCAATATAAAGTGCCTAAGGCACTTTACTGCTAACCAGAAGGCTGGCAGTTCAAACCCACCAGCCACTCCTAGGAAGGAAGGTTAAGCAATC
>NW_006921685.1:7812501-7813651 GCF_000298275.1 Orycteropus afer afer | reverse complement strand
ACACTTCTGATTGTATGTTCGGTCAATTTCAGAATGCAGAAGGTGATAAAAATCTTTAGTTTCCTCATCTTTGGCTTTGGTTGCATTAAATTTGAGTAATAGTTGTATTAACGGGTCTTCCTTGTAGGTGTATTGATATTATCCTATCACTGACAGCATTATACTTCAGGACAGATCTTGAAATATCCTTTGTGATGATGAATGCCACACCATTCCTCTTCAAACTGTCATTCCCAGCATAGTATATCACATGGTTGTCTGATTCAAAGTGGCCAAAACTAGTCCATTTCAGCTCCCTAATGCCGAGGATATCAATCTTTATGCGTTCCATTTCATTTTTGACAGCTTCCAATTTTCTTAGATTTATACTTTGTACATTCCATGTTCTGATGATTAATGGTTGTCTGTGGCTGTTTCTCTTCAATTTGAGTGGTGCCACATCAGCAAATGGAGGTCTCGAAACCTTTACCTTTCCACATGAGTAAGGCTGGGTTTACTCAGATGATGCAACTCTTTCCCTGTCCTGTTTTGAGAGCCTTCTAACCTAACCAGACTATTCATCAAGTTGTGCAGTAATGTATTAAACAGTGTTCTTTGCTATTCGTAAGGTTTTCCCTGGCCAATTCTTTGAGAAGTGGACTGCCTCTTCCTTCTTCCTAGTCTGTATCAGTCTGTAAGCTGTGCTGATACCTGTGCACCATGTGCATTCCACTGGATTTGAAACACCAGTGGCTCAGCCTCAAAACTCACATCAACACATTACCACAGTAGGACAAACCAACAGACAGGTTTGTCTCCCTGTTGGAAACTTCTTGTACCACCTTTACCTGGGTCCCTGCAGCTGACTTCCCCTCTGTCCGAGTTCCTGGCTTTTAATCCCCTTTGTCCTGCTCTCCCACCCTGCTGCTTAGGGTGTGCCTGAGTTCCCTGTCCTCACCTGGATCCCTACAGCTGACTGCTCCTCTGTCCAGGTTCCTGGGCCTTTTAACTCCCTTTCTCTTGCTCTCCTGCCCTGCTGCCTAGGACGTGCCTGAGTTCCCTCTCCTCTCCTGGATCCCTGCAGCTGACTGCTCCTCTATCCGGGTTCCTGGCTTTAAATCCCCTTTCTCCCACTCTCCCATCCTGCTGCTTTGGGCATGCCTGGGTTCTC
>NW_006921685.1:7804119-7809263 GCF_000298275.1 Orycteropus afer afer | reverse complement strand
AGCATCAAGAAAGAAATATAGCCCTGATGACATATTTGACTTTAACCCAATGAGACATGTGTCAGGTTTTATTCTACAGAAGAGTTGGTTAAGCAACAAATTTGTGGTCATTTGTTACAGTAGCAATAGAAATCTAATACAGATATGCACTCCTAAGAAAAATCAATCCTAAAAGATCAAAACAGCAGCATTTGCTCAGAGATAGAGCTCACAAGGCAGGGATAGATAGGAAAGAAGGACAGCGGGAGATGATGTCCACAGGGAGGAAGTTGGAAGAGCCCTGCTACATTGTGGGGATTATAGCTGATGTCACAAAAGAAAATGTACTGTATGAACTGTTGAATGGAAAACCAATTTGCTCTGTAAACTTTCACCAAATCACAATAAAAAATAGGAAAAAAAAGACTATATTTGGGTTGCTAGCAAAAATTCAATGTGAACACTAATTCTATGCTTTTATTTAAGCATCTATATTCAAAAATAATTATTTGTTCGAAGTGATCTCTTTTGTTTTAAAAAAAAAAACTAGTTTGTTTAATTAGGAAAAGGGAAATATGATATATATTTTTGGATTCTGTGACTGGCTGGTATTTCCTGAAGGAAGGAAGTAGTGAATCAAAGGATCTACCTATTATTAGGCAACTATTTCATGAGCCAAAACCAGGGAGAGTTGGTCAGGAGATAACTGGAGCGGGGGCCAGATTGACTTACTTCTCTGCTTCCTGGCAGTTTGTTATTCCACTTTCATCTTTTCTTCCACATTCCTTTGACTAGAAAATAATAATTAGCCCACCACCTTAAGAAGAGAGTGAATCCTGTGATATTTGCATGTATTATCACTGAATTTTACTGTAAAAACAACTGCTGCTATACAGTCAACATTCATTGAAAGTGTACAAAGGGTTAGGCAAATGTGGTAAGCATTTTTACATAGATTAACATATTCATATAATAGCCTTTTAAACAAATATTTTATCTTAAATCCCTGACTTTTCTTCGAATACAACATAAGCTAACCATTCTTCTATGAAAGATTCTCCAATACTTTAAAAAAGAAAAAAAAAGAGAGAGAGAAAAGAAAAGTAAGTAGAACTTTGGCTATAAAGACTTTCTGTGTTTAAGTCCCATACTGTAGTTTTCTTATTGTGCTCCTTATTATTCTCAAGACAACACTTATGATTTTCTAACTCCTTCTCCATTTAAAATTCCTCCCTAAGTCCTTTAAATCAGAAACAAAACCACTTACAGTCCATTCAGTTCCAACTCATGGCACCCCATCTGTTTCAGGGTAGAACTGCCCTTCATAAGGTTTTCAGTGGTTATTATCTTTGAAAAGTAAATTATTAAGCCTTTCTTTAGAGGTGTCTCTGGGTGGAGTCAAATCTTCAAGTTTTGTTGGAAGCTGAGTGCTGACCTGTTTGCCTCACCAATGGACTCCGTCGTAACTCATTTGCTCCTGTTAAAATCCTACCCATCATTCATGGTCCATTTCAATTAATAGTTCCTTTTCTGGTACTTTCTAAAAGCCTTCTTCCATTCAATAATGGAGCTCTGGTGGCATAGTGCCTAAGGCATTTGACTGCAAACCAGAAGGTTGGCAGTTCCAATCCACCAGCCACCCTGCGGAAGCAAAACCGGGTCATCTACTTCCATAAAGATTTACTGACTCAGAAATCCAAAGCGGGTCGCTATGATTTGGAATCAACTTGATGGCAGTGAGTTTGATTTGGTTTGGTTTTCTTCCACTATAAAGCCTCATAATCTTTGTTTCACTCTTTTATGGCAGCAACCCCTGTTGGGTTTGTATACTTATCTCTACTATTAGACTAGGAGCTCTGGTAGCATTGTGCCTAAGGCACTTGACTGCTAACCAGAAGGCTGGCATTCAAACCCCCAGCCACTCCTTGGAAGGAAAGTTGGGCAATCTACTTCCGTAGTGATACCACCTCAGAAACCCAAGGAGGGGTCGTTATGAGTCGGATCCACTTGATGGCACATAACAACAACAACAATTATTAGACTTAGGTTCCTTAGGGATTGATGGCTTTAGAGTTTCCTTTTGCATAGTGTCTTGTCCAGGTAGATGATTAATAAACATTTATCTCATGTATATGTATAACAATAGTCCCATATCAACTGGATTCAGGTCATAATAATAACAGTAATAATTACTGAGGGGTATATACTATTTACTATATGGTAACAGGCACTAAGTAGTAAACACTATGCAAGAGACAGGCATTGTTCTGAGCACTTCACATATATTAAATGTGTTTTCTCTTTACAGCTGTCATATGAGAAACCATCATCTCCATTTTATAAATAAGAAAAGTGAGGAATAGAACAAATAAACAACCTGCCCCAGTCATTAACTGTGCCAGCAGAGATTTAAATCCAAGCAGTTTGGTGCCAAAATGTAACTCAAAATGAAACACAACCTCTCATGGATATGTTATCTTTAGCCTCATGGTCTGGGCTAGCAAAGTGTTTTAAAACTGAAATTACCTGAGAAAAATCAAGATTTTTAGCCTCTCTAGAAACATGAGAGGATGTAGTACTAAGGGTCAGATTTTCACATGGCAGTAATGAACTGGAGCTAACTCATGAGCACCCATTTGGACTAGAATCATGGTTCCCACCACTGTGCATTTTCCTTACTTCACTTGGCTCAAATGTAAATTATAAAGTTCTTAGACCCCATGGCCAATTGAGTTTTCCATTGTTAGTGTCTTGGTAATAGTTTTAGTCTTACTTCTACCTAAGGAAAGGAAGATTAACAAATGATTGCCTCTTTACACTAAAAACAGGCTAAATATTTAGTATCAACCATTTACATCATCCATAAATGAAAATATATATATATATATATATATTCTTCAATATTTTATATTTAACAGGTTGTACATTTTACCTTAGAGAAGGAAAACTTAATGCTTTCATATGGAAACTATAACTTCATATTAAAGATAGTAACAGATAACTAAGAGTGCAGTCTTAAAACAACAGCACATTATAGTAACAAAATAAAAAGTGAAAATAAATAAATCCATAAATTTGTTATTTATCTTTCCTGTTAGAAATATTATCTGGCAATTGATTTAAAAAGTAAAATGCTTTTATATGACAAATAAATATAGATTTAAAAAAAAAGAAATAATAACAAAAAATAGTTGAATTGCTGACTTTTCTACATTTGAGTGGGTGTTTATTTTAAGGGAGGAGTCCCCAGGCGGTGCAGATGATTACCATTTCCAATTCTAAGAGTCCACCCAGAGGTACCTTAGAAGAAAGGTCTGGAGATCTACCTCCTAAAACTCAGCCCTTGGAAGCCCTAGAGAGAAAAGCTCTACTCTGAAACACATGGGTCACCCTGAGCTGAAGTTAACTTGATGGTAGTTGTTTTTGTATTTTCTTTTTAAGGTACAATACAGTGACAACTGGAATTTCTGGTGGTGCAGTGGGTAAGGTATTTGGTTGCTAACCAGAAGATCAGCAGTTCAAACCCATCAGCTGCTCCATAGGAGGAAGATGAAGCAATCTACTTCTGTAAAGGTTTATAGCCTTGGAGACCCAATGTGGTTGCTATGAGTCAAATTTGACTCTTTAACAATGGATGTGGCTTTTTTTTTTTTTTTTTTTTTTAGTGAACTTAGGGGCGGTCAGATGCCATCATCTATCCCTTTTTCAGTGATGGAGAAGCACATTTCAAGTAGAAGAACTTTGGTGCAAAAGTTGAGTGCTAAGGACAAACTTGGCTTCATCCAAGTTGACAAAGAAACCAGAGTAAAAGCATAAAAAGGCTTAGCCAAGTGGGAAAATTAGAGATGTAGGTAAATTCATCATTAAAAGCCACATTAACCTCACTGGAAATCAATAGCAAAGTTAGCCTCATTGTTAAAAAGTGAAATGTCAGGGTTGCAGTCACCGTTATGAATGTTATATAAGGATAAATGTCACATTCTTTAGAAGGCCATAAGTTTGATCTATATATGAAGGAAAAATAAAATCCTGGAAGAGTTGATTAATCTCTCCCTCAATATTTATGGTTACCTAGCTTCCTTATCTTGCTCACTCTCACCTCTCTGATAGCCTCTCCTTGTAATTTCCCCAGCTGACTCTGCTCCAGTCACACTGGCCTTCAACACTTTCCCACCCTCAATGTGCTCTGTCATCTCAGGGCTTATGCTAGCTCTTCTCTCTACTGGATACACTCACAGCCCAATCCATGTGGCTCCATTCTTCACTTCCTTCAGGTATGCACCAAAACTACTTTCAGAGTTGGCTTCCTGGCCATCTTACCTCAGATAACATCTACCACTCCATTACTTTCTGTCCCCTTGCCCTGCTTTATGTTGCTTCTTAACAGTTATCACCATATGATCACCAGCTGTCTGTGTACTTATTATAACAATTATATAAATATGAAATGTTCTATGAAGTAAAGAATTAATTAAGTAAGTAATTTTTGTTCCATACTGCAATTCTCAGTTTTACAATACTACATGGTCCATAAACTTTGGTTAAAATGTCACAAAATTAATCTTATTAGGATATCTACCTCATAATGTAGTTTTGGATATTAAAGGAGAATTAAGTGTGTTTTGGGACACATAATGCATATCTTGAAAGAAGTAAACTCTTTAAAAATATCTGTTATTGTTTTTAGGAGCTCTGGTAGCATAGTGCCTAAGGCACTGGACTGCTAACCAGAAGGCTGGAGCTCAAACCCACCAGCCACTCCTCGGAAGGATGGTTGGGCATTCCTACTTCCATAGTGATACTGCCTCGGAAACCCAAGGAAGGCTCGCTATGAGTCGGGGCCGACTCAATGGCAAATAACAACAATAACAACGACAACAATTGTTTTTAGTATTATTACAATTACTGTTATATAAAGCGTTCTCTATCTGTGAAGTATTGGCAATGTTTTGTGCACTGTGATTATTAGTTCATATTTTATTTACAATGTGCCACTATGTGCAAAATCTTTTGGATAAACTCATTTAATTCTTACAATACCATCATGAGCTTGGTATTATTATTAACCCCATTTACAGATGAAAAAAATGGAGTGACAGGGAGTTTAAATAATTTACCCAAGTTTACTAGGCTGGTCTGTGGCAAAACCAACATTTTAAACCAAG
>NW_006921685.1:7798082-7804019 GCF_000298275.1 Orycteropus afer afer | reverse complement strand
ATTGCCCAACCTTCCTTCCGAGGAGTGGCTGGTGGGTTTGAACCGCCAGCCTTCTGGTTAGCAGTCAAGTGCTTTAGCCACTATGCTACCAGAGCTCCCAATAAAGGCACTTAGATCAATCTAAATCATAATACTTAGCACACAAAATAGCACTGAGTGCTTAATATTTATGACATGCTCGCATTTAAATCACAGTGTTTACAATTAGCCAATAATGAGTCTTCAGTTTCTCACTAGAATTTAGTAAGAACATTAGAAAATGTTATTCCATTCAGGAGAAAAAAAAGTCTTTTTAGTCCTTCAGTATAACAGACAACTACTATAGAATTATATGAGGCTTATAAAAAACTAACACAAAAATCTAGGTGTTATATTTATAAAAGAATGATGACTAATTTTTATTAAGTTTATTTTCCTATGCAAAACAATGCCACTTATGGTAATTGACTGTACTTAAAAATGTATCTAAATGACATAGGTGATCTGCTTGACAAAAACCAAGACATCGAGATGGAGGCATATCAACCAGACCTGTTGCCATCCAGTCAATTCCAACTCATAGCGACCCTATAAGACAAAATAGAAATGTCCCATAGGGTTTGCAAGCCTGTAATCTTTACAGAAGCAGATTGTCACATCTTTCTCTCACAGAGCGGCTGATGAGTTCTAACTCCATCCTTCTAGTTAGCAGTCAAGAGCTTAACCATTGTGCCACTAGAGCTCCCAGAGAAACAGATAATGACATACACACACACACACACAATATAATATATATAGTATATCCCTGTCAATAGAAAACATGGTTAATTTCAGTTTATACAGTTATAACATGAATAGCCATTGAGATAAATGTATTGATAGGAAACAGTAAAAGAAAATCACTCTGTTCAATATTTTCTGAATTTTTAATCAAGAGATAAATAGGGCCTAGTTAGCCAATTAAGTGGTATCACCAACAATTACTGTTTACATCATATCATCAGAGGTACAGTATGGAAACACGACTTTACTGTTCTTCACTGAATGAGACTTTGTTCACATTTCATGATAAATGCTTATTAACTTGGCTGTTTAAATACTCATGCTGTGCCCAGAATCATGCCAGGCACTAAAGACCTAAAATTATCAAATAGGATCTTTGCCCTAAAACAGTTTTCACAGAAAATTAAGACAACTTAGGCTGACAGGGAAGTAATTAAAATTAGCCTCTATTCTAGATCTATTTACCAAATGACTATTGAATATTACTTTATATGTTTCTATGTACTGAGACCAAACCACTTGATTGAGACATTTAATCAATGTGCTCACCTTTCTGTTTTCCTCTACAGAATCCTGAAAGCTTGTTAAAAGGGACATGAGGGAAAAAAATAACTTTTCTCCAGGACAAGTAGTCATAAATTAAGACTTTACAAGGTCATTAAAATAAACAGAACAGTGCTAAATCTCAACAGAGTAATTCTCTAAGTCCCAGACAAAATGTGTTCAAAAGGTTAATATGCCATTTGATAGTTTGTAAGTTAAAACACAACATTCCACAGAAGTAATTTATACACACAGATAAAGTTCTTAGAATAGCATAAAATCATGTCATGAACATTGGAGGTGAAATGTGATAACTACCCTCCTCATGAAAGTTTTGTGCGGATTAAATACAATAAAATATAACAAATGTTTGTGTTATTGTTCGTTGCTGTGGAATCCATTCTGACTCATACCAACTCCATGTGTGCAAAGTAGAGCAGCTCCAGAGGGTTCTCAAGGCTGTGACCTTTCCAAAGCAAATAACCAACCCTGACTTCCCAGGCATCTCTGGATGGGTCAGAACTGCCAACCTTTTGATTAGTAGTCCAGCAGTTAACCATTTGTGCCACTCAGGATCTCCTATATAAAATAATTGTTGTTATTGTTGTGTGCCATCGAGTCGGCACTCAAATATTAAGTATTATCATGATATTGGAGCTCCTGGATAATACAAATGTTCTGTTATAAGGTCAGGCCCCAGACAGGTAAATGGGTATACAGCTCAGCCTTCTGAGGCAGCTTTATTTAAGGCCAGGCCCTGGACAGGTAGGCTGATGCACAGCTTGGGGCTTCTGGAGGAGCTTTATTTAAGGCCAAGCCCCAGATAGGTGGGAAAGTGAGCAGAATGATTAGGAACAACTAATGGATACAAACTTGTCTGTCAGTTTGTCCTCTGTGGCGGCTTGAGTGTTTCTGTGAGGCTGGAGGTTTTGCCACTGGTGTTGCAAAATGCCAGCATGTTTAGCTAGGGTACATAGGTTTCAGCAGAGCTTCCAGACTAAGACAGACTCAGAAGGAAGGGACCATTTCTCAAACAATTGGCCAGTGAAAACCTTAGGAATAGCAGTGAAATACTGTATGATATATTACTGGAAAACTTTATGAATAGCCCTGAAACATTATCCAATATAGTGTCAGAAGATGAGCTAATCAGGTTGGAAGGCATTCAAAATATGAATAGGGAATAGCTGACTCCTCAGAGTATAGATGACCTTAATGATATGGATGGAGTAAAGATTTCAGGACCTCCATTTGCTGATGTGGCATGACTCAAAATGAGTAGAAGCAGCTGCAAATATCCATTAATAATCAGAACATGGAATGTATGAAGTATGAATTGGAATATTGGAAGTTGTCAAAAATGAAATGGAATGCATAAAAATTGATATCCTAGGTATTAGTGAGCTGAAATGAAGCAGTTTTGGCCATTTTGATTCAGACAACCATATGATCTACTATGCTGGGTATGACAAATTGAAGAGGAATGGTGTGGCATTCATCATCACAAAAATTGTTTCAAGATCTGTCTTAAAGTACAATGCTGTAAGCAATAGGATAATATCTATATGCCAAGGAAGACCAGTTAACACTACTATTATTCAAATCTGTGCACTAATGACCAAAGCCAAAGATGAGGAAATTAAAGATTTCTACCAATTTCTGCAATCTGAAATTCATTGAACATGCAATAAAGATGTGTTGATTATCATTGGTGATTGGAATGCCAAAGTTGGAAACAAAGAAGAATCACTGGTAGTTGGAAAATATGGCCTTGGTGACAGAAATAATGCTGGGGATCGCATGTTAGAATTTTGCAAGACCAATGATTTATTCATTGCAAGTATCTTCTTTCAGCAACATAAATGATGGCTATACACGTGGACATCACCAGATGTAATACACAGGAATCAGATTGACCACCTCTGTGGCAAGTGACAATGAAGAAATTCATTATCTTCAGCCAAAACAAGGCCAGGAGCTGATTGTGGAACAGACCATCAACTACTCATATACAAGTTCAAGTTGCAGTTGAAGACAATTTAAAAGAGTCCACGAGAGCCAAAATATGACCTTGATAATATCCCTCCTGAATTTAGAGACCATTTAAAGAATAGATCAGATGCATCGAACACCAGTGACCAAAAACCAGAGGAATTGTGGGATAACATCAAGAACATCATCCATGAGGAAAGCAAGAGGTCATTAAAAAGAAAAGAAAGGAAGAAAAAAACAAAATGGATGTCAGAAGAGACTCTGAAACTTGCTCTTGAATGAACAGTAGTTAAAGCAAATGGAAGAAAAGACAGGATAAAAGAGCTGAACAGATTTCAAAGAGCAGCTTGAGCAGACAAAGCCAATCACCATAATGAAATGTGCAAAGACCAGGAGTTAGAAAACCAAAAGGGAAGAACACGTTCAGCATTTCTCAAGCTGAAAGAACTGAAGAAAATATTTAAGCCCCGAGTGGAAACATTGAAAGATTCTATGGGCAAAATATTGAATGATGCAGAAAACATCATAAGAAGATGGAAGGAATACATAGAGCCACTGTACCAAAAAGAATTGGTCGGTTTTCATCCATTTCAGGAGGTGGCATATAATCAAGAATCAATGGTATTGAAGGAAGAAGTTGAGGCTGCAATGAAAGACTTGGCAAAGAACAGGGCTCTAGGAACTGCCAGAATACCCACTGAGAAATTTCAACAAATGGATACCACCCTGGAGGCACTCATTCAGCTATGCCAAGAGATTTGGAACACAGCTACATGGACAACTGACTGGAAGAGATCCATATTGTTACCCATTCCAAATAAAGGTGATCCCACAGAATGTGGAAATTATAGAACAATATCATTACTATCACAAGCAAGTAATGTCTTACTGAAGATAATTCAAAATCAGTTGCAGCAGTATATTGACAGAGATCTTTCAGAAATGCAAGCTGGATTCAGAAGAGGATGTAGAACAAGGGATATCATTGCTGATGTCAGATGGATCTTAGTTGAAAGCAAAGAATACCAGAAAAATGTTTACTTATGTTTTATTGACTATGCAAAGGCATTTGATTGTGTGGATCATAAAATATGGATAACATTGAGAAGAATGGGAATTCCAGAACACTTGATTGTACACATAAGGAACCTGTACATAGATCAGGAGGCTGTCGTTCAAACAGAACAAGGGGACACTGCATGGTTTAAATCAGGAAAGGAGTGCATCAGGATTGTATCCTTTCACCATACTTATTCAATGTTTATGCTGAGCTAATAATCCAAGAAGCTGGATTGTATGAAGAAGAATGTGGCATCAGGATTGGAGGAAGACTTATTAGCAAACTCCGATATACAGATGACACAACTTTGGTTGCTGAAGCACTTACTGATGAAGATTGAAGACTACAGGCTCTAGAATGGATTACACCTCAATATAAAGAAAACAAAATCCTCACAACTGGTCCAATAAACAGCTTCATGACAGGTGGAGAAAAGATTGAAGTTGTCAAGGACTTCATATTACTTGGTTCTACAATCAACAGAAGTGAAAGCGGCAGTCAAGACATCAGATGACATATTGCACTGGGCAAGTTGGCTGCAAAAGACCTCTCTCAAGTGATGAAGAGCAAAGAGTCTCCCTGAAGACTAAGGTGCACCTAACCCAAGCCATGGTATTTTCAATTGCCTCTTATGCATGTGAGCTGGACGATGAATAAGAAAGACGGAAGAAGAGTTGATACATTTGAGTTGTGGTGTTCAGAAGACTGCTAAGAGTACCATGGACTGCTAAAAATACTAACAGAGCTGTCCTGAAACAAGTGCAGCTGGAATGCTCCTTGGTAGCAAGGATGGCCAGACTTCGTCTCCCCTACTTTGGTCATGTTGTTAGGAGGAACCATTTTCTGGAGAAGGATATCAGGCTTGGTAAAGTAGAGGGTCAACAAGAGAGGGGAAGGCTCTCAATGAGATGGATTGACACAGTGGCTGCAACAAGGGGCTCAGGTATAGAAAGGATTGTGAGGCTGGCACTGGACTAAGCAGTGTTTCGTTCTGCTGTGCATAGTGTCACTATGAGTCAGAGATGACTTGACAGCACCTAACAACAACAACAAATGGTTAAAACAATTGGTTGCTAACTCAAAGATTGGAGGTTAAAGTCCACCCAGAGGTTCCTCAGAAGAAAGGCCTGGTGACTTACTTCCAAAAAATCAGCTATTGAAAACTCTGTGGAGCACAGTTCTAGTTTTACACACATGGAGACACCATTAGTCAGATTTGACTTGACAACCGCTGACAACATCACAAAATTATTATCCTTACACTGCTTTAGAACATAAGCACTGCAACAAATTTTAGGTTTCTAAATCAGATTGCTGGGACATCACCCTTACCAATCCTAAATGTAGGAGAAGAAAACTTCCTTCTTTACCTTTATCTTTACCTGTGCATAGACAATTATAGATGACCTATGGAGAACCAACCCATGGAGATGAAGGGAATGTGGGGTGAGATGCATGGAGGAGGAATATCTCCTTTGGGACACGGATAAGTGTGGTATTTCCCTACTGTGGTCAGGAGAATCATGGGTTCTCAGAACGCTATTGAGCAGTCTGAATTTTTGCAATTTTTTTTTTTTTTT
>NW_006921685.1:7788635-7797188 GCF_000298275.1 Orycteropus afer afer | reverse complement strand
GTTTCCGTTACTATTCTGAAATCATCAATACCTAGTCTGAACAGTTTGAGTAAATATTGCAAAGCATATTCTTAAAATAAAATTTTATTGAAAACACAAACAAATATGCTGACCTTTTCAAAACTGATGAACCTATCATTGAAGTATAGGAAATTAAATACCAGAGAAATAAAATTGCAAAAATATAAACTGCTCAATAGAGTTCTGAGAACTCATGATTCTCCTGACCACAATAGGAAACAAGAAGTTTAAGAGAGTTCCTAGTGTCCTTTGTAAGTGTCTTTTCATCATTTCAATGTTATTTTTAGTCCATGATTTTGTCCTGATATACAATTTTTCTAGGGGACCAAACAGAGCTCCCCTAATTAGGTCTTAAAGAATAAGAATGGCTAAAGCACCTAAATTAACTTTTTCTGTGTAGGTTGTACCAAGACAGTGTCTTATTAGTTATCCCTAATAGAATAAAAATTTCACGAGGGCAGGGATGTGCTTGTCCACTCTCCACTGGTCTCTATTGTATATTCATTCAATTCTGAATTCAATGCCTGGAAAACAGTAAGCTCTTAAAATATACCTGTTGCATGTATGAATGAATGTTTTCAGCCTTTTTGAGAGAGCTGAGAGGTACTTGAAGCAGTAAAGATTCCCTCAAAGTAAATCAAATTTGTTTTTAAAAAATCCAGAATTGGACATTACTTACCAGAAGGTTTCATAATACGGATAGATAGAGGAAATGTCATTACAAAAATCAAAAAATCTGTTAATGACACTTGTAAACATGTTGTTCTGAGGGGTCACTTGAAGTGAAAACGATTTCATCAGAGTCACTGAGATTATACCAATATTTACTGGAGCTTTATCAAAGTCCAGGTCACTTTCTTTATAATCAAATGGTAAATTAAAGGACAGACATGTCATTTGTAATTCATGTAAGACATGATTTAACTATATAAATCAAATTGAGTTCAACTGGTGTAAAAAAAACCTTATCTACCAGCACTCCATAAAATGAGCAATCAGTTTGCAATAATCACATTGCAAACTAACTTGAGCATTTATTTGTTGTTACTTTTTTTGAAAATTAGAAAATGATTAACATATATTTGCTTAGCCTTGTAAGCCATATATATTCTCTTTAGATAGGTGACATTTATTTTTTAACAGAAACATATTTCAGGTAGTCCATCTGAAAGATACATGGTGCAACAGCTTCTTCTACAGGTTATTTTTATGAGTACTATTGTTAGCGTAGTGGCTAAGGCACTTGACTGCTAACCAGCAGGCTGGCGGTTCAAACCCACCAGCCACTCCCCGGAAGGAAGGTTGGGCAATCCTACTTCCGTAGTGATACTGCCTCGGAAACCCAAGGAGGGGTCGCTATGAGTCAGGGCTGACTCGACGGCACATAACAACAACAACATTGTTACCTATATGGAAGCTGTGGTGGCGTAGTGCCTAAGGCATTTGACTACTAACCAGAAGGCTTGTGGTTCAAACTCACCAGCCACTCCTCACAAGGAAGATTGGGCAATCTACTTCGATAGAGATACCACCTTGGAAACCCAAGGAGGGGTGGGTATGAGTGGAATCTGACTCAATGGCAGTGATTTTTGTTTGATTTGGTATTAGTTATACGTTTTATCTCTGAGCTTTCTCAGTGTATCCCTTTCAGACCTCCTCAAGTTACTCCCTCTCATTCCTAAACCTGAATATTCAAGCAACACATAGTTCCAAAACCACTTTAATCCTTATGCAGTCCACCTAGTTTCTCATCTTTCTGTCATAATTATACATTCTAACTCAAGCAATGTATAATACTTTTGAATTCTGAAGTATTTGTATTCAAGCACGAATAGTTCATTTAATGGAAGCTATTTAGCATGAATAATCTGTAGTGTTCATTTACATTTACATTCATTTGCACACATACATTCCTAAAGCATACAAATGCAACAAATCTATTCTTGAATGGTCTCTAAATTCAAGTGTGGTATACCCAAGGTCATATTCTTTAGCTCTTGTATACTTTAATTTCTTGATCTTCTTGTTTTAATTTTCTTCAGCTTCAATTTGAACTTGCATATAAGCAATTTATCATCTGTTCTAAGTGGGCCTCTGGTCTTTTTCTGATGATATTGAACTTCTCCATCATCTCTTTCCACAGATGTAGTCTATTGGTTTCCTGTGTATTCAAACTGGTAAGGTCCATCTGTATAGTCAATGTTTATGTTGTTGAAAAAAACATGTGCAATGAATAAGTCATTGGTCTTGCAAAATTCTATCATGCAATCTCCAGTGTTATTTCTATCACCAAGCAAATATTTTCCATCTACCAATGCTTCTTTGTTTCTAACTTTTGCATTTAATCTCCAATAATTATCGATGCATTTTGATTGCATGTTTGACTGCAGCAGTTGGTAGAAGTCTTCAATTTCTTCCTCATTGGCATTAATAGTTGGCACATAAATTTGAATAAGAATCGTATCAACTAGTCTTTCTTATAGGTGTATGGATATTATCCTATCACTGACAACATTGTACTTCAGGATAGAATTGAAATGTGCCTTTGACAGTGAATGATTGAGATGCCATTTGTCTCCAATTTCTCATCCCTGGCATGGTAATCGATAAGATTGTGTGATTCAAAGTGACAAATATCAGTCCATTTCTACTCAGTAATGCCTATAATATAAATTTTTATGCATTCCATTTCATTTTTGATGACTTCCAATATTCCTAGATTCATAGTTTGTAGATTCTATGTTCTGATTATTAATGGATGCTTCCAGCTATTTAATCTTATTTCAAATCACACTATATCTGCAAATGAAGGTCCTGAAAGTTTTACTCCATCCACATCATTAATATTGACTCCAGTGGGAGGAGGCAACTCTTCCCTAGTTGTATTTTGAGTGCCTTCCAACCTAAGGGGCTCATCTTCCAGCACTATATCAGATAAGTTTCCACTGCTACTCATAAGATTTCCAATGGCCAATTTTTGGGGGAGTAGCTCACCAGTCCTCCTTCCTAGTCTGCCTTAATCTGGAAGCTCTGTGGAAATTTGCCCACCATAGGTAACCCTGCTGATATTTTAAATACTGGGAGCATCACAGTATGAGAAACAGAGAAATGAGTGATGGAATTAGGTCATTAAAAAGACAGGAAATTGTGAAATCAAATGTGCATGAACTGTTGAATGTAAAACAAATTTGCCTTGTAAATTTGCACCCAAAGCACAATAAAATTTAAAATAAAAAAAAATACTTAAAAAATTAAATTTAAAATAAAAAGATAGGAAATTAAGAAAAGAAAAAAAATGTCAGAAAAGGCTCTGACACTTGTTCTTGAACTTAGAGTACTTAAAGCAAATGGAAGAAATGATGAAATAAAAGAACTAAAGGCAAAATTTCAAAGGATGCCTTGATTAAACAACATAAGGTATTGTAATTAAATGTTTGAAGACCTGGAGTTAGAAAACTAAAAGTGACAAACATGGTCAGCATTTCTCAAGCTGAAAGAACTGAAGAAAATAATCAACTCTTGGCTTATAATATTGAAGGATCTGAGAAGCTGGACTATATGAAGAAGAACGTGGCATCAGAATTGGAAGAAGATTCATTAACAATCTGCAATACGCAGATGACACAATGTAGCTTGCTGAAAGTGAAGACTACTTGAAGAACTTATTGATGAAGATCAAAGACTACAGTCCTCAGTATGGATGACATGTTAACATAAAGAAAAAAAAAAAAAAAACCACTACTGGGCCAATAAACCACATCATGATAAATGAAAAAAGTTTGAAGTTGTCAGAGATTTCATTTTACTTGGGTCCTCAATCAATATCCATGAAAGCAGTGGTCAAGAAATCAGACTTTGTATTGACCCAGTGGCTACAATTATGGGCTCAAGTATAGCGAGGATTGTGAGGATGGCACACAATTGGGCAGTGTTTTGTTCTGTTATACGTAGAGTCACTGTGAGTCAGTGCCAATTCAACAACACCTAAGAACAACAGCATGGGCAATAAATTAAACAATCCAGGAAGCAATAAAAGAAGTTGGAAGGAATACATAGTCATAGTATCAAAAAGAATTTGTCAATGTTTAACCATCACAGGAGGTAGCATAGGATCAAGAACCAATGGTATCAAAGGAAGAAGTCCAACCGGCTCTGAAGAAACTGGCAAAAGGAAAAGGCTCCAGGAACTAAAGGAATATCAAATGAGATGATTCAACAAATGGATGGAGCACTGGAGGTGATCACTAGTCTATGCCAAGAAATTTGGAAGCTAACTACCTGCCGATCCAACTAGCATTTCTATTCCAAAGAAACATGATCTAATGGAAAGCAGAAATTATTGAACAATATCATTAATATCACATGCAAGTAAAATTTTGCTGGTGATAATTCATAAACTGTAACAGCAGTACACCAGTAGGGAAATGCCAAAAATTCAAAATGCATTCAGGACAGGATATGGAACAAGAGGTATCATTGCTGATGTCAGATAAATCTTGACTGAAAGCAGAGAATACCAAGAAGATGTTTACCTGTGTTTAACTGACTCTGTAAAGGCATTCTACTATGCATTCTACTATCATAACAAATTATGGATAACATTGTGAAGAATGGTAATTCCAGGACATTTAATTGTGCTCATGCAGAACCTGTACACAGACCAAGAGGCTATCATTGAACAGAACAAGGGTATACTATCTGGTTTATAATCAGGAAAGCTATGTGTCAGGGTTGTATCGTTTTACCATACTTATTCAATTTTCTATGCCGAGCAAATAATCTAAGAAGTGTGACTTTATGAAAAGGAATTGGAGTAGAAAAACAAAAATAAAACTTTCATCAATAAATGTACTATTTTTGTCTTTTTGCAGTCATTAGTGCTTTTAGGCTCTCACCCAATAATTCTCCATGAGAATGAGAGAGGTCGTTTGAAAAAGCTCCTCAGGTGACTCCTACTACCTGATTTGGATGGAAGGAAGATCCTTTAACAACCTGTGATATATAGATTACACAACATTGCTTGCTCAAAGGGAAGAGGACTTGAAGCACTTACTGAAGAAGATAAAAAAAACTCCAGCCTTCAGTATGGATTACACCTAAATGTAAACAAAATAAAAGTACTTACAGATGGACCAATCATGACAAATGGAGACAATAATGAAATTGTCAAGGATTTCATTTCACTTGGATTCACAATCAATGCCTATGGAAACAGCACTCAAGAAATCAAATGATGTATTGCATTGGGCAAACCTGCTGCCAAAGACCTCTTTAAAGTGTTAAAAACAAAGATGGCACTTTGAGGACTAAGGTGCAACTGACCCAAGCCATATTTTCAATTGCCTCACATATATGCAAAACTTGAAAAATTAATAAGGAAGACCAAAAGGCCATTGATGCATTTTAATTATGGTGTTGGTGAAGAACATTGAATATACCATGGACTGCCAGAAGAACAAACAAATCTGTCCTGAGAGAAATACAGCTAAAATGCTCCTTAGAAGTGAGGATGGTGAGATTTCATCTTACCTTCTTTGAACATGTTATCAGGATGGACTTCTCCCTGGAGAAGGACATCTTATTAAAGTAGAGGTCAGTGAAAAAGCTGAAAACCCTCAGTGAGGACTGGCAGCAACAATGGGCTCAAACATAGTAACAACTGTGAAGGTGGCACAAGAATTGGTAATGCTTCATTCTGTTGTACATAGGGTCACTACTTGTCACAACCAATTAGAGGCACCTAACAACGGCAACAAATATCTTTCTTATATTTTCTGCTCTCAGCCAAGATCTGTCTGACATCAGCCAATATATCTGTAGTTCCACATCACATTCTCTTCTGAATTAGACTTTGAATTTCTGGCAGGTCCCTGTCAATGTACTACTGAAACCATTGTTGAATTACCTTAAGCATAATTTTGTTTGCATATGATAGGAGCTATGGTGGTATAGTGGACAAGGCACTTGACTGCTAAGGAAGGTCAGCAGTTCAACCCCACTAGCTGCTCAGTGGAAGGAAGACTGAGTGATCTACTTTCATAAAGATTTACAACCTCAGAAACCCAACGGGGGTTGCTATGAGTCGGAAATGACTCAGTGACAGTGAGTTTTTTGGTTTTATTAATTATATTGTTTGATAATTTTCATAATTGTTTGGATTAACTTTCTTAGGAATGAACAGATATACCCTACCTAAATTCTTTAATTCTTCACTCTAATCTTTGATATCACAGAGTAACAGTGATGATTAACTAAAACATTCCACATCAATTTGACCTTTAACCCTGTGACAAAACCCAACCATGTATTCCATTCAATATATTCCAACAAATCTTCCAGATATGAAGGCCCTATGGCATAACAGAGGCTTATTTGCAGTGTCTTTGTATATTCCATTGATGGTTAGTTTTATCAACTCTACTGACTGTTCCTAGTTTCCAAGACAATGTGAGGTTTGAATATATGAGTTCTTTTCTACCTTTCACATGATTTTTGTGTCATTTGACTGAGAGTGTTACTTTTTGCAAAGTGTTGCTTAAGAATGACTTTGTCTACCTATTCTGATTCTTTTCACTATAGCATTAGGGATTTTCAGCATTAATGTTGATAAATCCTGAAAAGAATTTAAAAAAATAAAAGAAAGAAACCTCCTCATCCTGTATCCAAACACCCCCACCTCCACTCCTAAGTACAAAACAATAATTTCCACTGGGGCAAATATACATTCACACTCTCACAGACCTGTATCTGTTAAAGAAAAGAGGATCTTTGGGATAAAATTCATGAAAGCAGTCACCATTTAATGACCTAAGATGGTTTTCCCAACATTTAAATCTAGAGAATACATTATTTTAATCTAAAACCACTTAGAAAAGAAACAGGGGCACTTACATACTTCTAATTTTTTTATTTTTTTTTTGAAAAATATAGTATCATAGAGTATTGGGAAATATCCTGGACTTATTTACATACATGGTAAGGAAGAAATCATTGGTTCACTTCCATGTGCCAACCCTGTTGAATATGAAGTAGGTCATATGAACATGTAGGTCTCTGATCAGTAAAGAAATAATCTCCCACTGTGGGGTCTGGCTCTTCCTTGTCATTTGGATGGACTCAAGAGTAGGTACTATGATTTTTTTCCTTCACTTTCAAATAATAATAAGGCCTTTTTAACCTTTAAATTCCAAAATAACAACCTATTTGCAGTCACAAAAATGTCTAAAAACCTGTTGTTATCAAGTCAATTTCAATTCATAGCTACCCTTAGGATACGGTAGAATTGCCCCATAGAGTTTCCAAGTCTGTAAGTCTTGAAGGAGGCAGACTGCCACATCTTTATTCCACAGAGTGCTTGTTGAGTTTGAACTGCCAACCTTTTCATTCATAGGTGAGCACTTTAACCACTGCACCAATGCATTGGGCACTAAGCTTTCAGAGCTCCCTGAGAATTACTAGTAGTATTTAATAGCCAAATATTCCTAAATGTATTTAAAATTGAAGTTGCTAACCTTGTTTGCTGCCTTATTTGCCTCTTCTTCACATTCTCTAAGCTGCTTCTGGCTTCTCCAGGGCTAGCATGGCAAGGGACAAACTAGCAGGAGAAGTGAGCAGCAGGAAAAGCTAATTCAATACCTGATGTGATGAGCTAGTTTTATTTCCTCCACTTTAAGAATGTCATAGTCTCCTAGATCTATCATAACAAAATACCACATGATGAGAAGCTTCAAAGAACAGGAATTTATTCTTTCACAGTTCTGGAGACTACAAGTTCAAATTCAGGGTACTGACAGAGTTATAATTTCTGTGGCTCTAGAGAAAGATCCTTCCTTCTGGTAGATCTTTTAGCTTGTGGTGAGGCTGGGCATTTCCTGGCATTCTTTGGCTTGCAGACAAATCCTTACATGGTGTCTTCTGCCTACATGTGTGTGGTCCTGACTCTGTGTCTGTTCTACCTTTTTATAAGACACCACTCAGAAGGGATTAGGACTAAATCCCACCCTACTCCACTATGACTTAATTGATAATGTCTTCAAAGAAAGATCCTATTTCCCCAAACATGGTCATATTCACAGGTACAGGGGTTAGGACTTCAACATATCTATTAGAGGGCACAATTCAATCTATAAATGGGAGATGTTCAAAGCTGAGTTTTTCCTTTCATTGGTTCTTTGGTGATCTTCCTCTTGTCATTATTGGTGATCTCTCATATTTTACCATAGGAGACCATTTGTTCAAATTATCTGATCTCCCACAGAGACATCCCACTGTGAGTATGAAGTCGGTAGCCGGTATGTTGAACATGTAGGTCTCTGATCAGTAAAGAACTAATCTCCCACTGTGGGGGCTGGCTCTTCCAAATTATATATATATATATATATATATGTATATATATAGGTCTAATTTCAATCATCTCCCTAGCTGCATTCCTAGCCTTACCTTATGTAGATTGGAGGTGGTTAATGGAGCAAGGAGAGTGTTCTGGTTACCTAGTGCTGCCCTGACAAGAAATATATCACAAATGTGGATGGC
>NW_006921685.1:7777734-7787435 GCF_000298275.1 Orycteropus afer afer | reverse complement strand
AAATTCCATACAGATGTTGAGAAAATGCAATTTTCACCACAGATCATGTGGAAGACCCCTTTATATATATACATTTAGTCTAATTCATTTAAAGAGAAAAGATACTAATTTTTCTATTTTTGATTTCTCAGGCCGTGATTATGAAAAGGATAAAGTATGCAAGGAACTCAGCAATCTGGGAAAAGATGACTTCAGATCTTTGTAAGTGTGCAGAATCTACTCACTCACTTCATAACTTGGCCTTGAACAAAACTGAGTCTGAGGTAACTTTAATTCAGCATGCAGGGCTAAACTGATCCCTACTTGGATCAAAGTGGAGAGCCCCAGGGCCAATGTGGACAGAAATGTCAGTCAAATAGAGGGTATCCAAAGACCTCAGTTGAATTATGATTTCTATGTACTAAGCTGGGTCCTTAGTTTGTTAATCAGTTACAGGAGAAAAAGTAGGCATAATTTTCTAAGGTACACTAAGATTCAATTGGTACATGTTAGGATTCTACTTAACAAAGTGACAGAAGTATAGACCAGATTCATCTAGGGAGGCTCGAGGGATCAGAAAGAGAACATCATGCTGGTTTGATGGAAATTTAAGTCCAACCTCTATTGCTTTCTAAGATAAAATCTCCTAGAATGTGCTGTTCTTGTTATTTCTGACTCAGAGGGATCCTATGTACCACAGAATGAAACACTGATGGGTCCTGTGTTATCACCACAATCATTGTTATGTTTGAGTCCATTTTTGCAGCCACTGTGTGAATCTACATCATTAAGGAACTTCCCCTTTCTCACTAACTTTACCAAGCATGATGTTCTTCTCCAGGGACTAGTCCCTATCAATAACATGCCTGAAGCAGTATGAGATGAAGTCTTGCTTTCCTCATGTCTTAGGCACATTTTGATTGCACCTTCTCCAAGACAGATTTGTTCATTCTTCTGTCAATTTTCTTGGCCAACAGCATAATTCAAATACATCGACTCTACTTTGGTCTCCCTTATTCATTGTTCAGCTTTTGTGTGCATATGAGATGATTGACCAACCATGGCTTGGGTTGGCACACATGAGTCCTAAAAGTGACATCTTTGCTTTTTAACATTTTAAAGAATTAGAATGCAAACGATTTTTTAAAGAAATTTCATATTCCTTTCATTAACCAAATTTTTTAAGTGCAATAATCCTTTTCAAAAACTGAAAAGATTTGGTATTTTAATTTCTACAAATGTGAAAAAATGTTTTAATTGTAAATGACATTTTCACTTCCCCACCTCAGATCAATGGTCCTATACAGCAGAAAATTTCCCAGTGGCACATTTGAACAAGTCAGTCAGCTTGTGAAAGAAGTGGTCTCTTTGACTGAAGACTGCTGTGCAGAAGGGGCTGATCCCAACTGCTATGACAACAGGGTAGGTTTATGTGACTGTCCATTTCTATGGTGGCACATAGAAGATGCCAAAATATGTCTTCATGCCATGTCCTGGGGGAATCTTAGATCATGACTCCACATACTACTAGTTTGGGAGAAACATGGAGCCAATTCTCCCTAGATTCAAGATTTATTCTTATGTAATAAGAATTAAGCTGACCCATTTTTCTACAAGGCCCAAATGAGAGAAGTGGGACATAAAATGAATCACTAAGAATATATTGTTGGGAGCTCTGGTAGCATAGTGGCTAAGGCACTTGACTGCTAACCAGAAGGCTGGTGGTTCAAACCCACCAGCCACTTCTCAGAAGGAAGGTTGGGCAATCTACTTCTGTAGTGATACTGCCTTGGAAACCCAAGGAGAGGTCGCTATGAGTAAGGTCTGACTCAATGGCAAATAACAACAACAAGAATATATTGTTAGTAACAGGCAAGTATAATGTTTGAATCCAGATCTATCTGATGGTCTGTTCCACAGTCAACACCTAGCCTTGTTTTGACTGATGATATTGAACTTCTCCATAGCCTCTTTCCACAGATGTAGTTAATCTGATTCCTATTTATTTCATCCATCAAGGTCCATGTGTATAGATGTTATTTATGTTGTTGTAAAAAGTATTTGCAATGAATAAATCATTGGTGTTGCAAAATTCCATCATGTGATCTTCGGCATGATTTCAATCACCAAGGCCATATTTGTCAACTACAAGTGATTCTTTGTTTCCAACTTTCACATTCCAATCACGAGTAATAATCAATATATCTTGACTGCATGTTTGGTCAATTTCAGACTGTAGAAGCTGGTGAAAATATGATTATCTTATTCAAAATGGCCAATATCATTCCATTTCAGCTCACTAATGCCTAGGACATCAATCTTTACCCATTCCATTTCACTTTTGCCAACTTCCAATTTCCCTAGATTAATACTTCATCCACTCCATGTTCTGAGTACTAATGGATGCTACACCTGGTTCTTCCCATTTTGAGTTAAGCCCCATCAGTGAATGGAGGTCCTGAAAGCTTTACTCCTTCCATGTGATTAAGGCTGAATCTATTTTGAGGCAGCTCTTTCCCAGTTGTATTTTGAGTAACTTCCAACCTGAGGGACTCATCTTCTGTATCAGACAATGTTCCAGGGCTACTCATAAAGTTTTCCAGGATTATATCAGACAGTGTTTCACTGCTATTCATAAGGTTTTCCACTGGCCGATTTTTTCAGAAGCGAATGGCCCCATCCTTCTTCCCAGTCTGTCTTAGTCTGGAAGCTCTGCTGAAACCTGTCCACCATGGGTAACCCTACTGGTATTTGAAATACCAATGTCATAGCCTCCAGCATCAGAGCAACACACAAGCCATCACACAGTACAACAGCCAGTGGTGTACATTCTTAGCCATAAAAATAATTTTTTTAAAAAAAAGCTGGCATCAAGTTGATTCTGATGCATGGCAACCCCGTGCCTGCCAGTGTAGGGTCTCTAAGGCTATGAATGTTCAGAAGGAGATTGCCTCTGGATGCATTCAAAATGCCCAACTTCTGGTTAAGTAGCCAAGGTCTTAACCATTTGCATCAAGCACGTTATGGATATATGCCTACCCATATCTTTATCATTATGCAAGGACTGGTAACACTCACCCCAGAATAATTTAGTATTGGCTTCAAAATATTTTGGGGTACAAAACTTGCCCGAAGTACATATGATAGATTTTAGGCTTTCTCCCTTATAGTATCGATGCAAAAATTAAAATACTGCAATGGCAGGCTTCAAAATATAGACAAACTCAAACAAGTAAACCCACTGCCATCAAACTGATTCCAACTTATTGTGACACTCTAGGACAGAGGAGAACTACAACATATGGTTTACAAGGCTGTAAATCTTTGTGGAATCAGGCTGCATCTACTGGCTGGTGGGTTCAAACTGCTGACCTTTTGGTTAGTAGACAAATGCTTTAACCATTATGCTACCAGAGCTCTGGTAGTATAGTGCCTAAAGCACTTGACTGCTAACCAGGAGGCTGGCGGTTCAAACCCACCAGCCAGTCCTCGGAAGGAAGGTTGGGCAATCTACTTCCGTAGTGATACTGCCTCAGAAACCCAAGGAGGGGTCGCTATGAGTCAGGTCCAACTCGACGGCACATAACAACAACAACAACAGCAGCTGAAAAAGCAGTGTGAAAAAGCACAGGAGCTTCAGCCATCAGGCCCGGGACAAATGACATTTAGATGCATTTTGATAAAGACACCTATAGAAAAATTCATCTCACTGCACTAGCCAGCAACAGCCTGCAGAAACAATGTTCCAAAAATCGGATTAGAATATATATAATGTTTACTCTTACCCATTAAATTCTTTATCTGGTCTTATTTATACTCTAAGAATTTTACAATCACTTCCTTTCACCACGTCAACAAATGTTTATTTTAACTTGATGCTCCAAACCATCTTAAAATAAACAAATATTCCTACAAACCATAATCAAAATACGGAATACTTTTTGATTTTATTTCACTTAGTGTTAGGAACTCTTTGGAAGGAAGATTGGCAATCTACTTCCGTAGAGATACCACCTCAGAAACCCAAGGAGGGGTCGCAGTGAGTCAAAATAGACTCCACAGCAGTGAGTTTGATTTGTTTTTTGGCAGACCAGAGATAAGTTCCAGGATTGTAGAAATAGATCATAAAAAGAGACAGATGGCATTGACATTTTTTTTAATCCTGCTTCTTCAAAGTGATTTTTTTTTAATGTGTTGATATTATTTTCTTTATAACCTCTTTTATTTGAAAGGAGGTAATGAAATAGGAAGAACCAGTTTGCTAGGGAAAGAAATGTTAGGCGAAAGGAGATTCATTGAAAAGAGGTGAGGATAAAAAATAGAGAGTCTAATTCTTAATTTCTGAGAGCTTGATGCAAGACAAGTATGGTAGACACTGAGCCCTTGTTTATTTGTCATTTATACAACTAATTCATCAACTCACTATATTGCTCTCATCTATGAGAGGGAAGATCTTTAGAAATTTTTTCCTATAAAGATCTCTAACTTGTAAAATAAGTGTAAGGATCTTAGAAAAGTTCTCATTTTTCCTATGATGACTATTTCTACTTCTTTTTTAAGATTTTTTTTTTCTTTTTCTTGTTTCCTTCTTCTTTTTCTTTTCTTTTCTTTTTTTTTTTTCAATGCCACTGGCTTGTTGCTGCTCTAAGGTTGAGCTTAGTCTGCCCAGGTATATCAGTTTATTAATATTGAAATTATAACTTAAACTACATCTTGCTTTTCAACCCTTGCTGCACATGAGAATAAACTTTAGTGTTCCGGAAAAAAACAAATTTTCAGGCCCCATCTTTGACTTCTAAACCAAACCAAACTCACTGCCATGAAGTCCATTCTGACTCATAGCAACCGTCATGGGGTTTCTAAGGCTATAAACCTTTATGGAAGCAGACTGCCTCACCTTCCTTCATTGGAACAACTGGTGGGTTTGAACCACTGACTTTTTGGTTAGCAGCCAAATGCCTTAAACACTGTACCACTAGAGCTCTTTATCTTTGATCGAGTCAGAATTTCTGTATTATGCATCCCAGTTATTTCTTATTTTTATTTACTCTATGAGTGCTATTATTACAAAACTAAGCTCAAGAACTACTAGGTAAGGGAAGGTCAACCATTGCAGAAGACTGAGGCAATCAAAATAAAAAATCTGTGGAGTGCCTAAGGCATTTGACTGCTAACCAGAAGGTTGGCAGTTCAAACCCACCAGCCATTCTGCAAAAGGAATACTGGGCAATCTACTTCTGTAAAGATTTACCACCTTGGCAACCCAAAGGGGATCGCTATGTCAGAATCGACTCGATGACAGTGAGTTTGGCTTGGTTTGGGGACAGAGAGGTGTTCGCAGCAGAAGGAGATCATCATTATCGGTGGAGTATTTGCAGTGGAGGAGCCCTGGTGATGCGGTGGTTAAAGCATGTGGCTGCTACCCAAAAGGTAAGCTGTTCAAACCTACCAGCTGCTCCGTGGGAGAAAGATGCAGCAGAGTGCTTCTGTAAATATTTACAGCCTTGAAAACCCTATAGGCCAGTTCTACTCTGTCCCTGTAGAGTGGCTATGAGTCAGCATCAACTCAATGGCAGTAGGTACTTGCAGTGGAAAGCAGGAAGTTGGAGTCACCTGAGTAGCTTCTTCAAATGACCTCTCTCATTGTCACGGAGAACTTCTGGGCTAGAGGATAACAGCGCTAATGGCTGCAAAGAGACAAAAACGGTACATTTATTTCTGAAAGTTTTATTTCTGTTCTACTCTGAGGGAGGAAAATTTATAAACATAAATAAGACCTGTACTTGCCTTAATTATGCAACTTATCATGTTGATAAATCATCTCATGGAGACTTGGGCATGGACAATGGGTTGCTGATGAGAATATTTAAATTACAAAGAAAACTGTTTCCCTGAATGGGAATTTTTTTTCTTTTCCTTTTTTATCTTCTCTTATTCCAGACCTCAGCACTGTCTGCCAAGTCCTGTGAAAGTGACTCTTCATTCCCAGTGCACCCAGGAACTGCTGAGTGCTGTGCCAAAGAGGGCTTGGAACGGAAGCTCTGTATGGCTGTCCTGAAGCACCAGCCACAAGAATTTCCAACCTACGTAGAGCCAACAAATGATGAAATCTGTGAAGCATTCAGGAAAGATCCCAAGGAGTTTGCCAACCAGTAAGCTACTTCCATCATAAGTAATATTTTAGGTCATAAAATATCAGAAGTGGGTCTAATCTAACCCCTTATTCTGTACAAACACCTCTTCCACCTCAACTCAGATGGCAATTTCTGTTTGAACTGTTCCAATAACAAAGAACTTGGCTATCAGTCACTATAGCCCATTTTCCTGTGAGCACTGATAATAATGAAAGTCTTTCTCAAACAGATGAAGTCAGCTCGCAAAACTCCCACTCACTGCTCCTAGTTCTATTATCTGGAGGAGAATCACTTATATTGCCTCTCCACTTAACATATTCTCACATATTTGATAGCATTTATTGTGATTCCTTTATACTAAGGATCCTTGCATACTCTAGATGAAAGAATTAATTTTATTTAAGACTTTATTTCCAATAAAGCATAACAAACTACTTTATTCACTCCTATAGTATATCCACTTCCAGTAACAGTCATGAATATGATACATGTTGTGCTACATAAGTGAACTTGTAACTTTGAGCTCCTTGTTTAACATGCCTGACTAGATGGATAAATAATGCACTGATTCCTTATATTAGTCTTGGAAGGTCCTGAGAATGTATTAAAATGCAGGGAAATCCAATTTAATATACTATGTTTATAAAAATTGAAAGCAATGCTATTCAAAGCAGCTTTTTTTTTCAAAGCAGGTTTAAACACATGAAATCAAAATTACAATTTTATTAAAATTGATTGGTTTGCTCACCCTTATTAATGTTCAGAAAGGATTTTTCAGTAGATTATGAAGCTGTTTTTAGAAAATTCATAGAGGCTTATTCTCCTAAAAATTAGAAGATACTCTTCTAACAAATAATTAAACCTATATACAACAATAGTCTCGGACTGTAAACTGAAGTAGGTAAAAAAAGAATAAGTCTATGAATTACATTTGTTTTAATTTAGTCAGTCAACATCAAAAAGCAGCTACTGTGGGCTACAAGAACGAAGGGACAAATAGTTTCTCTACTTAAGCAGACCACATGGGAATTTAGAGAATAATTTTATTTTTAAATGAAAATGTTAATTAAAAATGACTTCAGTATTATAACTCTCTAAATCCTTAGGGATTTTTAGATGTTAAAACATAACCTTATATAATCACCCTTTCTCCTTCAAAATACTTCTGGAAATGTAGGATTTTTTTTGACAACCCTCTTACTTTATTCCCACAGATTTACATATGAATATTCTATTAATTATGGACAAGCTCCTCTACCACTTTTAGTCAGTTACATCAAAAGTTATCTCTCTATGGTAGGGTCCTGCTGTACTTCCTCAAGTCCAACTGTATGCTTTTTGAAAGAGGTAGGTGCCATCATATTTATTATATAAATCGTAAGCCAATTGCCGTGGAGTCTATTCCAAATCTTGGTGACGCCATATGTGTCACAGTATAACTGTGCTACATAGGGTTTTCAATGACTGACTCTTTGGAAGTAGATTACCAGGACTTACCTCTGAGATGCTTTTGATGGACTAGAACCTCCAACCTTTTGGTTACCAATTGAGCTCATTCATTGTTTGTGCCACAAAGGAATTTCATTTATTTTATAGTTATGTCCTAATTTCTTTTTCTTCTTTCAATGACATTTCTTTTAAATAATGGTAGAAGTCGTGATTCTGGAATCAGTAAAGTATCTAAAATGCTTTCCTTACATTTTATTATTTGGAAAATGAATAAACCTTCTCTGGTAAAAGTAAGCTCCGGTGGTATAGTGGATAAGGCATTTGGCTGCTAACCAGGTTAGCAGTTCAAACCCACCAGCTACTCAGGGGAACAAAGATGGGTCAATCTACTCCCATAAAGATTTACAGCCTTGGAAACCCAAAGGGGGTCACTATGAGTCAGATTCGACGCGATGGCAGTAAGTTTGGTTTTTTGAGTTTGGAAAAAGTAATACCAAAAGTTTACTTTGGTCAGAATTCAGTTTTCTATTTCTTAAAAAAAATCATGAAATTAGTATTCTCTGCTTTTGCCATTCCCATATATTACTTTCAATGGATCTTGACCATCTAATGGGATTTTCTCATTTGTTTTCTAGAGACTACAAATTAAACATTTGTCACTTCTCACAATTATGTCAAATAGAATCTGCTCACAATATGTTGCTTATGGGAAGGAGAAATCAAGACTCAGGTAAACGTAAATAAGCAACTGAATTAAAATAAACACCATCGGTGTGTTTATCTGTTTGGTTTACACTTTTTTCCATAATATTAGGATTTCCTAAGAGTATGTTAGGAGCTCTGGCAGCAAAGTGCCTAAGGCACTTGACTGCTAACCAGAAGACTGGTGGTTCAAACTCATCAGCCACTCCTCGGAAAGAAGGTTGGGCAATCTACTTCCGTAGTGACACTGCCTTGGAAACCCAAGGAGAGGTTGCTGTGAGTCAGGTCCAACTCCACAGCACATAACAACAACAACAACAACAAGAGTATGTTTGTAATTGATTATAGTGTGCCCACAAAACTTATGCTCCAAAACTGCTCAAAAAAGCTGGGTTTTTTGTTTCTTTTTCATTTTTTTTATGAAGGATATAAACTGATTTTTTTTTTTTCTCTTTTCTTTATGAAGGATATAAACAAAATTTGAGATTTGCTTTTAATGATCCTTTTCCACATACTCTCTCTATGGGAACATTGGTAAATCAATAGAAACTATTTCACCATTTCTTATATAAGAGACAAATAAATCTTTGAGCATCTCATGTTATTTGCTTTGCCCAGTTTCCTCTTGGAATGAGAGATCCTGAATTCTTACTTAGTGTGTGAAGCTTCCTGCTATATAGTGCATATCTCCTCCTTTTAACCTTCACGTTGAGTTTTTGTATGGCCGCTCCTTTACTGTTAACGTCATATTTTAGTTTGACCATTTCTATATTTATACCTCTCTCATGTCCTCAAACATCTAGATTTGCCAGCTTAATCTTTTCAATATTTACAGTCCTTTAACTCTTTCTATTATGATCCACAAGCTTCTTTCCCTTTAACAGCAATGAAAAAAATACTTATTTCTGTTACTGAGCAATGCATAATAAACCTCCCCAAAGGAAAAAGAAATGACTTTCATGAGCCCTTTAAAAATAATTTCCTACTCCAAAAATTGAACCAAACTCACTGCCATCAAGTCAGTTCTGACTCATGGTGATGCCCGTTGGGTTTCCAAGTCCTTTTGAAAGTAGGCTGCCTCATCTTTCTCTTGTGTACCAGCTGGTGAGTTCAAACCACCTAACTTTTGGTTAGCAGCCAAATACCTTAACCACTGCACCACCAGAGTTCCTTAATCTCCCACTGTTGTGTTGTTGCTGTTGTTAGGTGCCATTCAGTTGATCCTGAGTCATAGTGACTCCATGTACAACAGAATGAAACACTGCTCAGTAGATGTCATTCTCACAATCCTTGCTATACATGAGCCCATCATTGCAACCACTGTGTCAATCCACCTTATTGATGGTATTCTCTTTTGCTGACCCTTCACTTTACCAAGCATGATATCCTGCTCCAGGGAATGGTTCTTTCTGACAACATGACCAAAGTAGGTGAGAA
>NW_006921685.1:7773215-7777099 GCF_000298275.1 Orycteropus afer afer | reverse complement strand
CTGTAATTGACTTATTTCACTCAGCATAATGTCCTCCAAGTTCATCCATATTCACAGTGTTTTGCAGACTCTACATTATTCTTTAGTGCTGCATAGCATTCCATTACGTGTATGTACCATAGTTTGGTCATCCACTCTTCCGCTATAAATCTTAGAGATAAGTCCTTTGCCAGATATGTAATTATTGGCAAATATGAAGTTGTAAAACATAAACATTTGTTTTTTAAAATGTTTAGTTAATCATAAATTTATACTAACATCAATGTCTAAGAATTTACTCCAAGGTAATAGTATTGGGTGTGAACAAAGTTTTAGCTACAAAATATTAGTAATCCTGCCACACTTTTTATATATAGGAAAAAAAAAAAATGGAAGCTCCCTAATAGTCCCTAACTCACAAAAACTCATTGCTGTAGAGTTGGATTTGACTCATAACAACCCTTCTTTGGGTTTCTGAGGCAGTATCACTATGGAAGTAGATTGCCCCCTAACATAGAACATTATTCAAATTTATTATGGTATATCAATATGAAATAATATTATGTAATTTGTTAAAATTTTACGTTAAAAGAATATTTAATAATACAGAACTTATTCCTGATATATTAAGTGAAAAATAAAATATGAGAATAGTGTAACAGTGTAATTCCATTCATACATGTTAACCTTATAAAACACTTAGCATTTACACACCAAAACATCAACATTTATTAACTGTGGTTGAGGGTGGTAGGCCTTTACTACTTCATCTATTCCACCTGTATTCACTCAGTGAATTTATTAAAACATTTTTTAAAGAATGTGACAGGCCATAGAAACACAATATTTGTACTGTAAATAGAGGAATGTGATGGCTTTTCTTTATTTCTGATTTAGATCTAATGTTTTAAAGGCCTGCTTTAAGCATATAGGTCTGACAGAAAAGAGCAGAGGATAAATACATTTACATTTGAAAAGATAAGTTGAGGAGCAGTTTTTTATAGTCTGCAGTTTTTGCACATAGGATCCAGAGTGTGTCAGATTTGCTCCACGCAGCTATTAAGGCCAAAGGGTTAAACATGTGGTATTATACCTTTAGACTGTGTGCTCACAATGAAACAAAGAAAATTGAGAGTGTTGGTTGCTAACAAATTCGTTTTTTTAACTGCTTAGCCATCTCATAAAATTAACCCAAAAAGCACCGACCGCTGGTCTGGAGGATGTTCTGCCACTAGCAGAAGACATTACCAACATCCTCTCCAAGTGCTGTGAGTCTACTTCTGAGGAGTGCATGGCAAAGGAGGTAAGAGAACCCCTCACCATTACCAGCATCATGGCCTGCAATGCATGCCCTTTAATGAGTGGCAGACATTCTTCTAAGCCACATTTCACATACATCATCTCAGTGAATCTGCACATATAACTTCTTTTTATTTTGTTTTGTTTTTAATTTTCACTGTGATTTGGATAAATGTTTACAGAGCAAATTCATTTTCCACACACAGAATTTCATACACATTTTGTTTTATGACATTGACTGCAATTCCCCACAATGTATGAAACAGCTCTCTTCCCACATCCCCTGTAGTTACCACTTACCTGTGTCCTTTCCTCCCACACACTCTCACCCCCCCTTCCCGCCCCCCCCCCCAGCTATCTGCCTGTTCAAACACTACGCTTCTGTTCTCCCATTATTGATTTCTCCAAGGAATGTATTTACCTGATGTAAATGTTCACCCCATACGCCTGTCCATTGTTAGGCTGGAAGCCACAAGAGTGAGTTCAGTTCCAGACCTGAAGGTAATTAGGAGTCATAATTTCAGGACTCTCACCAAGCTCTATCAGACCAGCAAACCTGGTCTTTTTTTCTTTTTTTTTTTTTTTTATTTGAGTTTTGTTCCACATTGTTCTCCCACTCTATCTAGGAACTCCTGCACTGACCCCTCTCTGAGTGGTAGTTAGGCACCATCTAGTTCTTTTGGTCTCATAGTCATATAGGCTGAGGATTGCATGGTCCACCAGTCCCTTGGACTAATTATTTCCATGAGTCTTTGGTTTTCTTCATTCTTCTTTGCTCTGGATGAAGAGAGACCCATTGTTGCATCTAGATGACCACTTGCAAGCTTTTAAGACCCCAGTCGCTACTCACCAAAGTAGAATGTAGAACAATGTTTTCATGTAGCGTATTATGCCAATTGAGCTTGATGTCCCTTGCAATCATAGTGCTGTACCCACAGTTTCAACTACTTGCTCGCTCAAGGTAGCTGACTGTTGCCAAGAAGCCACCACAAACTTGTCCATTGTTGGCTCCGCTATACACCAGGACATTCTTATAGCACATACAAATATGCATATAGAAACATTATCTGCCAACCCTATACATAGTCATGGGTGCACTTCCCCCTGCCTAGACATACCTGATCATTCAGCCTAACCACCCATCTATCCGTCTGTACATCAATGTTTGCCATCAGTGACAATGCAGTGCTGTAAATTCACATGTAACCTTTGAAACATATTGTTTACTCCATTTATAGATGAGAAAACAGAAGATTAGCAAGGGTCAGTAATTGAGTCACACAGGTTTAAAATTGCAAATTTCAAGAACAAAATTATTTGATTCTCAAGGACTTGCTTTACCTGTCATGTGCAAAACAATATCTGCTATCTGTATGGTTAATTAAATAGAATTATAATTAATAAAATTCTATTAGATTAGCCACATTCCAAATGTGTGAATGCTCAATAGTATCGAATAGCACAGATATAAATGGTTTCCATCATTGTATGAAGTTCTATAAGATAGTGCTACACATCATTATTCTATTACAAGTTATTTATGCTTTTATTATACCTTTTATAATTTGATGTCATTTCAATTTTTTCACAATTTTTAATTTACATAATCATTTCAAGTAGATAAATTTGAGTAAATTTATAGATACAATGTATTCCAAACCTGAAAAAATGAGGTTTTACTTCAGATAAAGGTCATACTCCTTGATCTTGTCTACCTCTTTAAGAAAAGGTATGTGTGGTGCATTGTTTTGTTTTGCTTTTTCCACCAAGAATCCATGTCTTTGTTAATAAATGTTTTTTCTATAACCTGATTTATAATGGCTACATAGGGCTCTATCACATATGTCTATTGCATGTACTAAATCTATCTACCTAGATGGATTACATTTTTATTTAACCAGTTCTCAACTATTATATTTAGGTTGTTTTAGTTTTTCAAATTTTAAGCAATAGTATAACTAATAGCTTGTCACTTAATTTTCACTTCATCCAAAAGCATTTTCTGAGAATAAATTCTAGTAAATTAAAATGTACTTTTCTAAGGTGTTTACTACATATCGATAAACTGCCCTCCAAACATATATTGCACCAGTTAATTTCTGAGAACTTTCATAATGACTTTTATAAGCACCATGCCAGCACTTGTGAATATGTAAGTCTTATTTTTAATTGGTTTAATTAAATTAACCCTGCACAAACTCTCCATTCCTTTTGTAGCTGCCTGAACACACAATAAAAATCTGTGACAACCTATCCACAAAGAATTCTAAATTTGAAGACTGTTGTCAAGAAAAAACACCCATGGACATTTTTGTGTGCACTTACTTCATGCCAGCTGCCCCAACACCTGAACTGCCAGCTGTTGAGTTGCCCACAGATAAAGATGTATGTGATAAAACAAACACCAAAGCCAGAGATCAGTAAGTACACTTGATCAGAAATGTATTTCTCTTTTAATTTCATCCAGACAAAGCAGAACTATGCTGTAGGGCAAGAATGAGGGAAGATTTGCTGTCACTCAGCTCATTTCAAATACAGCCAAAGCACTGTTTACACTATTTGTGGCATTTGTTAGTTGACTTTAATGATTTCTTAATATTAAAATA
>NW_006921685.1:7760200-7772300 GCF_000298275.1 Orycteropus afer afer | reverse complement strand
GGCCGACTCGACGGTACATAACAACAACAATAATGTATTTCCAAGATGTAAAATTATTTCACAAATAGGTCGAAGAAACAGGTTGGAAGATCAATTACCAATATTAGATAGGAGAATTTGGACTGGACTAAAACTTTAATGTATATTTTCTAAATACTCATTGTTTTCATAAATGCTTGGACAGAAATGGAATAAGATAAAATGGTAAAATTAATTTACATATATTTATTTTCACAGAAAAGCCACTTGATGTTTTACATAGGGTTAATTGTATTATATTTGCATGAAGAACATTACCTATGAATTTGAAGTAAATATATTTACCATATAACTAACTATATCTATATATAACTATATATAACTGTAAATATAACTATATATGTGTATGTGTGTGAGTGTGTGTGTGTAACTACTTATATAACTAAGGAGCTCTGGTGGTGTAGCGAATAAAGCATTTGGCTGCTAACCAAAAGTTTGGTGATTCAAACTCACCAGCAGGAAGATGAGGCAATCTACTTCTGTAAAAGGTTTACAGCCTTGGAAATCCAGTGGGGGTCTCTATGAGTCAGAATCAACTCAATGGCCATATGTTTATACATATAACTATATATATAGCAATATATATAAATAATTATATATAACCATATCTATATATGTATAACTATCTATAAACATATATGTCACTATATATATGTTGTTGTTGTTGTTATGTGCCATCGAGTCGGACCCGACTCTTAGCGACCCCTCCTTGGGTTTCCGAGGCAGTATCACTATGGAAGTAGATTGCCCAATCTTCCTTCTGAGGAGTGAGGAGTGGCTGGTGGGTTTGAACCACCTAAAACTAAAACCAAACACACTGCTATCAAGTCATATCTGACTCACAGCTACACTTCCTTGGGTTTCTGTGGTGGTATCACTAGGGAAGTAGATTGCCCGATCTTCCTTCCAAGGAGTGACTGGTGGGTTTGAATCGCCAGCCTTCTGGTTAGCAGTCAAATGCCTTAGGCATTACACCACCAGAGCTTCTTTTTATAAAACTCACTGTGGTCAAGTTGATTGTCACTCGTAAGTGACCTCCATTGGGTTTCCAAGGCTATAAATATTTATGGAAGCAAACTGCCTTATCTTTCTTCCATAGAGGGGCTGGTAGGTTCCAACCACCTACCTTCTGGTTAGCAGTCAAATGCCTTAACCACTGCACCGTCAGAGCTTCATGTATTTATATATTTGAATGTAACAGGAGCTCTAGTGGTGCAATGGTTGAGTACTTAGCTGATAACTGAAAGGTCAATGGTTAGAACCCATCAGCAGCTCCATGGGAGAAAGTTGTGCTCTGTAAAGATTACAGCCTTGGAGACTCTACGAGGCATTCATACTCTGTCCTATAGGGTTGCTGTGAGTAAGAATTGACTCAATGACAATGGATTTGGGGTTTAAATAGACAATACAGATTAAGAGCTTTTTAATTCAGTATTAACTAGTCATAGCATCCTTGTTCAAAATAACTGTCTTTACCTGGCATTTCAATGAAAATCTTACATAATTCAAACCTGTTGATTTGGACATCGATTTTTGCTAAAAATTTCTTTTTAATTAAGACCAAGAAAACAGATTTTTGCTTTTATGATAGATATGCTACATTTCAGAACATGACCACTTACACACATATCTACACACATGTTAAAGCATATTATCTCCTTTTCTCTTTCATACCAGATACACATTTGAACTAAGCAGGAGAACCCACATTCCAGAAGTATTCCTCAGTAAAGCACTTGAATCAACCCTAAATAGCCTTGATGAATGCTGTGATTCGGAAGATTCTACTGCCTGTTTTAATGCTAAGGTTCAATTTGTTGGATTTTCTTTATCAGCCTTGGTGTAGATCAGGAGTTTTCAAACAATAGCTTATGGGCCAAATCTGGCCTGATGCCTGTTTTTATATGACATATGAGCTAAAAATGTGTTTATAATATTCAATGGTTAAAACATATTTTAAAGAATAATATTGTATGATATATGAAAACTACATGAAGTTCAGATTTCAGTGTCCAGAAATAAAATGTTACTGGAACACAATTATGCTCATCAAATTATACAATAGCAGAGTTGAGTGTTTGTGATAGAGACTATATTGCCCAAAAAGTCTGAAATATTTACTCTCTGGCTTTAAAAAATAAATAAATAAATTGCTGATGCCTATTTTATACATTAACACTTAATTCTGATTTAACAGACTGATAGGAGAGTGTTTCAAGACAAGTAATTTGGTTTTGCAATTATTGTTTTCTTACAGGGCCCTTTACTGAAGAAAGAACTATCTTCTTTCATTGAAAAGGGACAAGAAATGTGTGCTGATTATTCAGAAAACACTTTCACTGAGTACAAGAAAAAGTAAGAAACTTGTTCTGGTTGTATCCTTCAAATTTATCCGTAATATCTGCCTGGTATATGTAAAAACATAAGATACACTGAGTGAGCAATAAAAAGAAGAGGTACAGTATAAAGTGAAAAGGTAGGAATTACCATCTGTTCATAACAAGCTCAATTCTCTTCTGGGGAAATAGATACCATGTAAATCATGTGAGATGTCAGTTAGAACACAGCCACAAAAATATAAGTTACAAAATCTGTTTGCAGGCATTTGATTCAAGATGGCAAGATCAGCACATAATTTATCAACATTCTTACTCCAAAGCTTTGTGTAGATGTTGCTTACATAACTAAAACCAAAAAAAAAACAAACAAAAACAAAAAGCTCACTGCCGTCGAGTTGATTCAACTCATAGTGACCCCTCCTTGGGTTTCCAAAGCAATATCTCTATGGAAGTAGATTGCCCAATCTTCCTTCAGAGGAGTGGCTGGTGGGTTTGAACTGCCAGCCTTCTGGTTAGCAGTCAAATGCTTTACGTACTACACCACCAGAGCTCCCTATAGGTAACTGAGGAACTATAAATCTGCTGAAAAAGTTATTCCAGTTTGTGTTATATTGACTAATAAGAAGGCACAAACGTTCTGAGCAAGTGCAGTGTCAGCCATTACCGGTAAATATGTAATCTCTGTAAACTGGAAATACAAAAGTGAATTATCAAGAATGTTGAAGTTTAGTCATTTTTTTCTCAAGAGGAAGAGAAAGCATTTGTTTACAAATAGATATTAAAACTAAAGGAACAGGCTAGAAGAATGATAGAAGTTATACTAGATTCCTGAGAAAAGACTGTTAGTAAATTTCTTACATCCATTTCAAATCTTTTTAAGCAACATGGACCTGGTAAGCATAAGGAGATAGCCACAAAAATATCTTTTAACGAATCCCAAAGTGGATACCTCATCCAACAAGCCCCATAAGATTTACTTTAGCAAAGCATTAACAAAAAATGAAAAACTTTCAAAGTCATAAATTCAAAATCGTTATTCCCAATTTTCAGAAAGTTTTTCATTGTTGAATCTAATAGAACATTATAGAGACAGTATAAAATAATGTTAAGCAGAAAATTCCTGTTCTTTGTCAACAATTTTGCACTCCAGGATTGTATGGCACAATTGATAGTCTAGATCTCAGATAAGCATTTGGGGTTATTAAATTAAAGAAAGTTGAGGCTATGAAGTCTGGGTATTTGAAATACCTGTTTGTTTCCCTGTCCCTTGGGTTTCCTCTGGTCTTACTTGCCTGTCCTTCCAGCTCCAATCTATTTATGTCAATAACATATTTAATAGCAAACTGGTTTCCTTCATCCTTTTGTCCCTCCCAGCAGCTACCTTCCCAGTCCCCTACTCTTGGAAACATGGGCCTCTTCTACCTCCCATTGTCCCCTGCTGGACTGGCAAGCATTCCTTGGAGTAAGTTATATAAAGCCAGGCTGAGTTACTGATTATGAGCGTCAAGATGCCTCCAGATTATAGACTATTCAAGCTGCAAGATATTCAAGAGATATCAAGCCTTGACACCATCTTAAAAGTGAGATTTAGAGTTAGTTGTAACTAGTACAAATTGCTGAAGAGTTGGTTCCAACTTATACTGACCCCACATGTGTCAGTGTAGACCTGTCCTCCATAGGGTTTCCCATAGGATATTTTTCCAAACCAAAACCAAACTCACTGCCATTGAGTCAATTCCAACTCGTAGCGCCCCCTTTGGATTTCTGAAGCAGTAAATCTTTACAGAAGTAGATTGCCTAGTCTTCCTTCCATAGAGTAGCTGGTGGGTTTGAACTGCCAACCTTCTGCTTAGCAGTTAAATGCCTTAGTCACTGCACCACCAGATTTCCTTGGGATATTCTTAGAGCTACTTAATAATAGAGCTGAAAACAAGAATCAAAGTTGCCTGGCCCATTTCATTCTTTTTCAGCATAGTAAATAGAGAAATAGACAAACTGAGGGGAAAATTATATAAAATATGAAAGAAGAGTATTGAGGTGGCATGGGCCTGTAAGGGAGATAATCTTTAAGGAGTTTGAAATCTAGAATGAGAAAGAGGGTGAAAGGCCACAAAAAATAGAAGAGAAAGTCATTTATATTGAAATAACTCATAAATGTAAGGAGAAATGTTGTCATTCAAATTATGGAGCAATTTACATGTTTACTTTCATGGTCTTGAAAGACAACACATTTCACTTTCTAATCTCAAATTGAGTCACCAAAGTTCATTCAACAGGATTTTCTTGGAGGGTGGGATAAAGTATTTTTATTTTTTTATTACGAAAGATCTAAAATGACTATCATTTTGCACTGGGAACATTTATAAAAATCCATCTAATAAAACTTGATATGAAAATGGTCTTTCAGACTTGCAGAACGATTAAGAGCAAAACTGCCTGACGCCACCCCTACTGACCTCCCCCAGCTGGTCGACAAGTACTCAGGCTTTGCTTCCAAGTGCTGTTCCGTAAACTCACCTCCTCTTTACTGTAATTCAGAGGTAGGAGCATTTCACTTACTACCCAGTATTCAAAGAAACATGTGTTCCAATTTACTCATCTCTTTCTTGTTACTAAGGTGCCTATGTGTGACAGGTTTTCCTGGTGCTATTATAATTTTGCTTTGTTTTCTTCACAATGAAAGTAAGGCATAAATTTATAAAAATCGAATCATATTTTAATTATTAAAACTATTAAGTATAATTTTGCTTTAATATAAAATATGCATAAAAAAATACAACTGAAGAAGTATAAAGGACACATAAATGTTTCTTTGCCATAAGAGTAGTTTTATAAAAATTAGAAATATATTTTAAGATTATAAAGATGTTGGAGTTATTTTTAATTACATTTTTTTTTCTTTTAGGCAATGTCAGTTGGCTTCCAGATTTGAAAGATAAATAAATTAAAATTCCTACATATATTCCAATTTTCCTTCACACCCTTCCTGATTTTTGTTTATATTATTTTTATATTATTAATGTTGATAATACAAATTGTCAACATAATTTTCCAAAGCACGTAGATTTTGCCTATATTTAAATGAATTTAAGGAATGATTACCACCTGCTTTTACCATGGCTTTTCTTTCCTGAGTTTTTAATTTATGTTCATATTTTCAATTAATATTTAAAATCAAATTGTCTTTCCAGGAGTCATATTATCTTCTCTAATTTTTTTCTCACACTTTCTTTCTCTTGGTATTTACTGATATTGTTCCATTACCTTACAATATTGATTAAGATTATAGAGATGGCTGAATTCATGCCCCTTTTTAATAATCTTTATGTAACTATAAAACAATAACAAAAGGTAGTAGCTACATATGTTTTAAATTTTATTTATTTATTTACCTAATGCCTGATGAAGAAATGACTCTTGTTCATTGGCATTCAACTTATCCAGCAAGTTGTCAATCATTGCATAGCTTTTTTTTTTTTTCCTAGACTACTGCCTTTCTTCATTTCAAGAAAATTTTCTTCTATATATCAAGGAAAGTTTTCCTATATCATTTGTTTAATTCCCTTCATTGAGAGAAGCAATTATTTAATTTCTTTGAATTTTTCTTCAACACTAACAGATTATCACAAGTCTTTTTTCTATGGCAGAAATTTTAAGATGTCAACTATTTCTAGTTCATTCCATAACACTTTTAACTTATGTATAAATGTAGATTTTTAACAGCATAATTTGGGTTCTCAGTTTATCCCATTCCCACTGTATTCTCCTCTTTTATTATCACTTAATCATTTCACTATTAAGATTTTATCTTATTGAATTCAATTATTGATCAAGTTTCTGTTATGGACTATTCATAGGAAATTATCTTCAATCTGTCAGGTCGGTTTTCTTACAGGTTGAGTTCTGTGTTTCAAGTTTCTTTAAATGTGATCTTCCTTTTTTCCTTCTTTCCTTCCTTCTTCCTTTTTAAATGTATCTGCATAGTTGCCAGATCATTTTGGTTGGTTGTTTATTTGCCTTGGACATAATAAAGGCAATTCTATTGGCCCTCTTATTTTCTTTGACAGTAGGTGAATTGGTGCTTCCTTTTCCAGTGTATCTGAGGCCTATTTCTTATAAATCACACTGTGAGACTGTTACTTTGTGTTCTATCCATTTTTATGTAGACTGAAGGCATGAGAGAGAGGGAAGAAGAGCTCTACTTAGCTTCTGTGAACCTATTGTTTGTAGATCTGGGCTATTTTCTGGGCTGTTCTCAGATTTTTTTAAATACCTCATACTAGGATAACAAACAAACAAACCAACAAAAAAAAATGCATATACTACGATATCCTTTATCAAATCAGTCCCTAACCTAGTCCATGGGAGATATTTTAGATTGTTGCATTTATTAAGTGCAAAGCACTGGCTTATTGGCCTTTTTCAGAAACAATCAGCCATTATTGTTCACATCCACCATTTTATCTCCTCCTCTTCAGCAGTCATTTCAGTTACTTAGAAGAGTAAAAAGATAAGGGGAACAATTCACTTTCCTGCTAATTTGGAAGTAGTAGTGGAAATTCCAAGAATTATATTGTTCTACCACTCCATTTCTGGAATATGGAGGCAGGTTAAGAACAGCTCTATGCTATGCCAAAATTTTTTCTTTAATTGCTTGCCTCTTTTTTGAGGTTAATGATATTAAGCTGCCTTTCTTTCCCACTCTACTGGCAGCATTTAAGGTTTTGTTGTTGTTGTTCTTTGTGGCTGGATAGCATTATTGTTCATTTTGTCAGGGATTAAGAATCTCTGATGCATTTTTTATTCAATTTTGTCTTTACATAAAAATAATTTAACTATAATATTAATGTCAATTTTTTAGGCTAATGAATTAATACCAATTAGAAGTCTTTTTCTATAAGTTAAAGCAAACTAGTGTACCATTTATAAGAATTTGTGTTCATATTTAAACCAACAAAACCTAGTTTTATTAGAATACATTTGAAAATATCTACGAATGTGCTAAAAACCACAACATTTAAATGTTGGAGGAAAGCGATCAAGATCATCTGGTTTAATTTCTCACTCAGTTATTTCAATCTGGAAGTTATTCAGTCTCCACTTAAATACTGATAGTCAATTTATTTTCTCCTAAAGGTAGCCTATTTCACCAGCAGGTAGCTTCATTTATTATAACACTCTTCCATAAAATAAGCCAAGATATTCATCTTCATAAGGTCTATTCAGTCTAGTTTGATTTTTCTCTAGAAAATAGAAAATGTCTATTTTCTCTTCCAAATTGCAGCTCTTCTAATACTTGAAATGCTTTTTAAAAATTAAGTAGTATGAGGTCTTATTAAATGTATTGGTCTTATGCTTACCAATTCCTACATTATCTCTTAATAAAGTTTGTTTTTATTGTATAACACTCAGTAAACAAAGTCAATTTTATAACTTGAGCTACATCATCTTGTTTGTTTTTCTCCTTTATAGCCTCAGGGATTCTGAAATCTCTTGTAAATTCTACATTTACACTCTAGTCCCAAACTTGTGGCTTCTTTCTAACATTTTATAAAGTCAGAATTCCATATGAAAAGCATACATTAGAAGAGAATCCTATTCTTTAAATTCCACTTAACTTTCATTAAGACTGAAGGCATATAAGATTCTAAATATATAACAATTAAAAAGAGTTGGATTGTTGAGGTATTTTTGGTCATTACTGGCATTCAAATATTTGGTATAAATAATTAACTAAATTGAATAGTTCCTCGCTTTCATTTCAACTTGCTTTTGTCAACATAGCACCTGAATTTAAGTTGCTTTATCCTAGAAAAATAAGATGATCTTACCTAGAAATTGTCTGCCACCAGAAGAATTTATTCTGAGTGTCTCAAAAAAGTGACTCTGAGTGTCTGAAAAAGAAAGAAAGAAAAATCTAAATGTTTTTTGCGTTCTCTCAGAGATGTCACTTTTGAAACCCTTTCCCATCCCTTTGTTATCTGTTGGTCTGGATATGAACTTGACTTTTTGACCTGGTACAAGACAAACAGCTTCATGCACGAAATATGCGTTTCCTTCAAACCTCTTGTTTTCTGTTCTTTAAGTTATTTTTCAGGATATTTTTCATTATAACATATTGCTAGGAGCTCTGGTAGAGCAGTGCCTAAGGCATTTGACTGCTAACCAGTGGTTCAAACCCACAAGCCACTCCTCAGAAGAAAGATGGGGCAATCTACTTCCATAGTGATACCGCCTCGAAAACCTAAGGTGGGGTCACTATGAGTCGGGTCCAACTCGATGGCACATAACAACAACAACTACAACATATTGCTATTCTAAAATTTTGTTATTTTCAACTACAATGATGAGAAGGCAAGTTTATGGCTTTCCATTTTCTTGCTTTATCACCAGTAAATTTAGAGGACAGCTGTTGTTGTTAGGTAGCCTGTCTTTCAGTAATTACTAGAGAAGAGTGAGATGAATGGAATTATTAAGGTATTTGTGCACATCTGATTATTGAGAACACTTAGCAATTAGACACTGAGACATTATTATCGGCTTTACTGTTGTTCTAAACTTATATTCCTGCTAGGTAATAGAGCTCACGTCTATTTTCTGACTTCATTCTAGAGCAAAATCTCACTGTTAGAACAGCATTCACTTTAAACCCCAGTGCTTTTTGTCCCATTTAGCCTATGACATCTGGATCATATTTTATTGTTATGTCTTGTTTGAAAGTAATGCCCAACTACTTCTTTTACTCCAAGTCATTTACATCCAAGAATCGATCTCCACACCTATCTGTCATCATAACACAGCTTCTGAAAGAGAGGAAAACAGGGCTTCTGAACCACATACTAAACTAATGTTTCCTTTTATGTGGCAATCTACTCCTACCTCCACCCTGATCTTGAAACAACAAAGATATAGAACAACCACATGATTGTTGTTTGGCTTTACTATGACACTTACAGAATTGGTTCGATGTTGCTGTTGTTATTTCTTATGCCACAAAGGCTCAGTGCCTGCAGAGAAACTTACAGCAGCACAGTGAGACTTAAAATATATTTTTCTTTCCCCATCATAACTCAAGCAAAGTATCCCAATGCATACTTCTGAGAACTCATTACTGTGCTTCCTCTAAGATGTCCCAACAAAGTGCTAAACAAAAAACTCAACCGCCATTGAGTCTATTCCTACTCATAACAACACTTTGGGACAGAGTATAACTGTCCCAAAGGGTTTCCAAGGTGGTATCTCTATGCAAGTAGATTTCCCAGTCTTCCTTCCAAGGAGTGGCTGGTGGTTTTGAACTGCCAGCCTTCTAGTTAGCAGTCAAATGCCTTAGGCACTATGCCACCAGAGCTCCCAAAAGTCATAGCTAGCATTTATTAATCAATTACTATATGTCAAGCTGAAATATTAAGAGCTTTAAAGGTATGTATTTATATAATAACACAAAAAAAAAAAATCTAAAAGTTAGGTATCATTTTAATTCCCCTTACACTGATGACCTTAATGAGATTTCCAGAGATTACATAATGTTAGGGAAATTATAAGTTTATTACATATGAGACTGTTACGCTCACTTCATGTTACTGTCACCAACTTCAGCTCTTATTTAGCTAACACTATGACAAAAGCAAAGTATTACTACCAAAAGATGACTCTTGCATAAAAAACAAAATTATTATTGTTAAAATAGCAAAAATCATATTAGGTCAGTAGTATCATTTTGAATTATGCCCATGTCACTTCCTCATCATACAGTCTTCCTTCATTATTAATATTGTCTCTTCTTTCTTCAGTGTTTTCTTCTTAGCTGGCCAATCTGTATTAAAGTTAGTCAAATTTCATATCTTAAAAAATAAAAATAAATGATATACTTTAGATACTACCCCCTAGCCATTGTTCTTTCTCCTCCCTTACAACCAAGACCCTTGAAAGAATAGCTTATACTCTGATTTCTCACTCTTCCTAATTAATTTCTCAACCATCTGAAGTTTAGCTTCTGATGATAGCATACCACTATTGACAAGTTCATGTTAATAATTTCCTTCTTGCTGAATCTAATGAACATTTTTCAGTCCTTACCTTACCAGAATTCACTACAAGACTTGATAACACAATTCCTTCTTGAAAGAATTCCTTTGCCATCTGCAATATATTCTGCTGGTTTTCCTTTTATGATCCTTGTCTTTATTCGATTTCACATAGTCCCCTTCTTCAATCCATCTTGTAAAGGACTGTTTCCCAGAGGATCTCTCCTCCCAGCACCAGGCCATTTTATGAAAGCGCCCACTGATCTCCTGTTTGTTGCACAAGAAATTCCCACTCAACACGCTCAAAACTTTCAACACTGAAATCTCTTCTTTGCTTCCTAAATTTATTAATATCATTCCCATTCAACCACATGTCCAAGATTAAAACTTAAGGATCCTTGATTTCTCTATCTTTTTCCATACACACACAAACACAATGCAAACTCTACAAATTCTAATTGCTCAATAGCTCTCAATCACCCATTTACCTTCTTCCACATTGTCAGTCTACCAATCATCTGTCAGTTTGTCATAATGTGGTGGCTTGCATGATGTTGTAAGGCTGGAGGCTATGCCACCAGTATTTCAAAAACCATCAGGGTCACCCATGGTGTACAGGTTTCAGTGGAGCTTCCAGACTAAGACACACTTGGAAGAAGGAAGGAGCCATCCACTTCTCAAATAATTGGCTGGTGAAAATCTTATGAATAGAAATGATATATTACTGGAAAACTTTATAAATAACTCCGAAACATCATCCTATATAGTGCTGAAAGATGAGCCCCTCAGGCCAGAAGACACTCAAAATATGACTGGGAAAGATCTGTCTCCTCAAAGCAGAGTCGACCTGAATGAGATGGATGGAGTAAAGATTTTGGGACCTTCACTTGCTGATGGGGCACAAATCAAAATGGGAAGAAACAGCTGCAAACATCCATTAATTGGAACATGGAATATATGAAATATGAATCTAGAAAGTCTGGAAATTGTCAAAAATAAAATGGAATGCATAAGGATTGATATCCTAGGCATTAGTACATTGAAATGGACTGGTTTTGGCCATTTGAAACAGACAACCATATGATCTATTATGCCAGGAATGACAAATGGAAGAGGAATGCTGTGGCATTCACCATCACAAAAAATGTTTCAAGATATATCCTTAAGTATAATGCTGTCAGTGACAGGATAATATGTATACACCTACAAGGAAGCCCAGTTAATACTACTATTATTCAAATTTACACACCAACCACCAAGGACAAAGTTGAGGAAACTGAAGATTTTTACCAATTTCTGCAGTCTGAAATTGACCAAACATGCAATCAAGATGTATTGATTACTGGAATGCAAAAGTTGGAAACAAAGTAGAATCACTGGTAGCTGGAAAATATGGCTTTGATGCTAGAAATGACACCAGAGATCACATGATAGAATTTTGCAAGACCAATGATTTATTCACTGCAAATACCTTTTCTCAACAACATAAACAATGGCTATACATGGGGACCTCACCAAAAAGAATACACAGGAATAAGATCAACTACATCCATGGAAAGGGAGATGGAGAAATTCAGTATCTTCAGCTAAAACAAGGCCCAGAGCTGGTTGTGGAACAGACCAACTGCTCATATGCAAGCTCAAGTTGAAGCTGAAGACAGTTAAAACAAGTCCACAAGAGCCAAAATATGACCTTGA
>NW_006921685.1:7751329-7759880 GCF_000298275.1 Orycteropus afer afer | reverse complement strand
GAACATGCTTGGCATTCCTCAAGCTGAAAGACCCAAAGAAAAAAAATCAAGCCTTGAATTGCAACACTGAAAGATTCTATGGACTAAATATTGAATGAAGCATCTAAAGAAGATGGGAGGAATACACAGAGTCACTGCACCAGAACGAATTGGTTGATGTTCATCATTTCAGGAGATGCCATATGATCAAGAACCAGTGGTACTGGAGGAAGAAGTCAAAGCTGCACTGAAGGAATTGGTGAAAAGCAAAGCTCCAGGAATTAATGGATTACCCATTGAGATGTTTCAACAAACAGATGCCACACTAGAGGCACTTACTCTTTTATGTCAAGAAACTTGGGAGACAGCTACCTGGCCAACTGATGGGAAGAGAGCCTGATTTGTACCCACTCCAAAATGGTTGCAGCAGTATATTGATAGGGAACTTCCAGAAGTGCAAGCTGGATTCAGAAGAGGATGTGGAATGAAGAATATCATTTCTGATGTCACAGGGATCTTGGCTGAAAGCAAAAAATACCAGAAAGATGTTTACTTATGTTTTATTGACTAGGCAAAAGCATTCAATTGTGTGGATCATAACAAATTAAGGATAACATTGAGAAGATTGAGAATCCCAGAACATCTCATTGTGCTCCTGAGGAATCTTTACGTAGACCAGGAAGCTATTGTTTGTACAAAATGAGTGAATACTGCATGGTTTAGAATCAGGAAGAGAGTGTGTCAGGGTTATATCCTTTCACCATACTTATTCAATATGCATGTTGAGCAAATAATCCAAGAAGCTGGAGTACATGAAGAAGAATGCAGTATCAGGATTGGAGAAGACTCATTAACAACCTGTGATATGCAGACAACACAAACTTGCTTGCTGAAAGTGAAGATGACTTGAAGTTCTTACTGATGAAGATTAAAGACTACAGTCTGCAGTATGGATTATACCTCAACATAAAGAAAATGAAAATCCTCACAACTGGAACACTAAGTAGCATCATGATAAATAGAGACAAGAATGAAATTGTCAAAGATTGCATGCTACTTGATTTCATAACAAACACCAGTGGAAGCAGCTGTCAAGAAATTAGATGATATATTGCACTGGGCAAATCTTTAGACACTTTAAAATGCTGAAGAGCAAAGATGTCTCTTTGAAGTCTAAGGTGTGCCTAACCACACCATAGTATTTTCAATAGCTTCATATACATGCAAAAGCAGGACAATGAATAAGGAAGAAAGAAGAGTTGATGCTTTTGAGTTGTGGTTTTGGTGGAGAATACTCAGATTACTATGGACTGCCCGAAGAATGAACAAATCTGTCCTGGTAGAAGTGCAGCCAGAATGCTCTTTGGAAGTAAGAATGGCCAGACTTGTTTGTCCTACTTTGGTCATGTTGTCACCAAGGACCATTCTCTGGAGAAGGATATCATGCTTGGTGAATTGGAGGGTCAGCGAAAAAGGGGAATGCCTTCAACAAGGTGGATTGACATTGTGGCTGCAATGATGGGCTCAGGAGTTTCATTCTGTTGTACATAGGGTGCTATCAGTCAGAGGCGACTCGACAGCACCTAACAACAACATAAAAAAAAAAAAAAACCTCACTGCCATCAAGTCATTTCTGACTCATAGTGAACCCTCTTTGGGTTTCCAAGGCAGTATCTCTAAGGAAGTAGATTGCCCAATCTTCCTTCCTAGGAGTGGCTGGTGGGTTTGAACCACCAGCCTTCTGGTTAGCAGTCAAATGCCTTAGCCACTACACCACCAGAGTGGCAATCTTTTACCTGGATTACAGTTCTTCTAATGGTCTCCCATCTCCAATCCTTCTTCAAGACCTCATACCCAATCTTATCTATACACTGGCATCAAAATAAGTTTTTAAAAGGAAAAAGGACTAGTACATTCCTTCAATGATTCTTCAATGCCTGCAAATTTAAGTTTAAAGTTTTTTATAATATCAAGACCCTTGATTACCTTTGCAGTATGATTTCTTATCAACACTTCTCCTTGTACATCCTATCTTGTTTATCATGCAGCTTCCCAAGCATATCTTTACCTCAAGATCTTTCCACATGACAACTCAGCCTGAATTTCCCAGTCCTCACTATGTATCTGGCTAAATATTTTTTCATGCTTCAGGATTCAATTTAGATATTACCTCTTCTTGCAATCCTACCCTGGCACCAAAGCTCCTTTCTGTACACCCTAGTCATACTACTTATTAAACTCTATTGTCATCGCTGTGTGTGCGTGTTGTTTTTTCTTAACTTTTTTTTTTTTCTTTTAACTCTTCATTGTGATTTGGGTACAAGTTTACAGAGCAAATTCATTTTCCATTCAACAATTCACACAAATTTTTTTCGTGACATTGATTGCAATACCCACAATTTAACAGCTCTCTTCCTACCTCCTCCCTGTGGTTACATTTTCCCTGTGTCCTTTTCTATTCATTCCTGCCTTCAGAGCTTTCTCCCTGATCAAATGCTGCCCTGTGGTCGATTATTCTAAAGAGTGCAACTCCCTAGTGTAATTATTCACCTTGTAGTCCTGTGTATGGTTTGGCTGAAAGTTAAGCCATGAAAATGAATTCAAAGGGTGACTAGGGGTCATAGTCCCAGAGGTTTCACTACTCTATAGCAAACCTATAAGCCTTGTCTTTTTTACTTTGTTGTTGTTTTCTAGTCTATTTTCCCTACCAAATTATAATTTCTTCAAAAACAGAGACAATGTAAGGTTAAATATATATGAAATATGGCCACTAAAAAGTGCAAGATAAATTTGTCTTTTGGAAAGAATCTTTTCTTCTAAGAAAAGTTTCAAATTTTTGTATGTTTTCTGCATGATTAAGTTGTTGTTGTTAGGTGCTGTCAAGTCGTTTCCGACTCATAACAACCCCATGCACAGCAGAACGAACATGATTAACAGCATGATTCTTGGGTTCTTGGAAACCCAAGAACAGCATGATTAAGTAGGCTACAAATAAAATGCTTCATAAATTTGATAATAAATCCTTTTCTCATTTTTTTCAGATTGATGCTGAAATGAAAAATACTCCATAGTTATGATGCTTGTGTACTGTCTCAGGTAAGTATATTTTTTAAAGGCAGCAACAAAGAACACAGTATTGTACAATGTATCTTAAAAATCATAGAAAGGAAATTTTATCTAATTGAATTATCTATTTTACCTACTAATATCTAATTAAACTAAATTTTCAGATGTAAGTATTAAGAATCTGTAGAAGTTAAGGGCTTACACAAATATACACAGCTGATTTTTGATACATTTAGGACTAGAATCCAGGGTTATTGGTTCTCAGTCGAGTGTTATTTCTATCATGACCTTATTTCTAAGATCCATAAAGATTGTTTTAGTGGATTCTAATGCCCTTCCTAGGAAGGAAGATGGGGCAATCTACTTTCGTAGTGATACTGCCTCAGAAATCCAAGGAGGGGTGGCTATGATTCAGGTCCGACTCAAGGGGACATAACAACAACAATGCCCTCCTATAGGGAATATCATGAATTTAAAGACTGGGTCTCATACCAGAGTTCTTAGGAAAAAGGCATTCTTCAAATGAAAGTAACACTACTGAAACGTTAGTTGCTTCTTTTAGATGCTACATTTTTAACACATTAAAAATACTTGATGACTATATTAAGAGCGTACATAGTTTATTCAGACATAACTCCACACTTTAAGCTAAAGGTGACTGACACTCTGTACATTTTAAGAAGAATATTTTCTCTCCAGATTCAGGTAGGTTCATTTTATAATATTACTTCAGAGTTTAAAACAGTAATTAAAACAATGGCTTTGGTTTGTCTTAGATCTCACTTGAACTAAAGCTTTCAACAATGCAAACTCTTTTTATTTTGCTGACCTACTGACAACTTTCCAGAAAAGATGTGGAAACAAAAGCCCTCCTAATGTATTGGAAAATGTACTGCTGAAATTTAATCATTCCATCATATTAGTTTTTGTAACCTTTGACTATTTGAGTTATTTGAGACAAGAAAGAAAGAAAATTAATACTGTGGGAGACAGCACAGGGAGCAAAGAAATTCATTTTTTAACTCACTCAGTTTAGGTCAGAATCCCTACTCCTCCATTATTTATCTTTGTGGACTTGAGCATGTTGTTTATGTTCCTAGTTTTAGTCTTATTTTGTTTTGTTTCATTGTAAAACAGTTTTCAATATCTGTCTCATTTGTTGTAATGATTAAGTGACATAATGCATCTAAAATACTTAAAAAGAGTAAAAAAGTAAATTGTTGTTTGCCGTGGAGTCGGCCCTGACTCATAGCGACCCCTCCTTGGGTTTCCGAGGCAGTATCACTACGGAAGTAGGATTGCCCAACCTGCCTTCCGAGGAGTGGCTGGTGGGTTTGAACCGCCAGCCTCCTGGTGCGTAGTCAAGTGCCTTAGGCAGCATGCCACCAGAGCTCCTAAAAAAGTAAATAGTAACAGCAATATATGTAAAGTTGCTATTACTATTATTCTATACTTGTATTGTTGCTATTGATAATACGGATCTAAATTGAAAACGATTTTTCTACCCATATTTCCTTGTATTTTGTCATAAAGGTATATCACTATGAAAAGAAAGTAAGAATAATTCTAAAACTAAAAACAGCTCATCAGAATGCAAGTTACTTACAGTGTAAATATTCAAGAGTTAAACTAGTATCTGCTCTGTAATGTTGCTAAAGTAGATCTCTTCCCATTTAAATGAACTCTGACTTCCTTTACTTCAATCCACACTTAATAATGTCTACAATTAAAATCTTAATATATACAGTAGTCACTTTTTTAAAGATATCTTATGCTTTGATGTGTTGTTTGAAAGTTATACCATAGCTTATCCTTTGAACTTGTTTCTCATTTGACCATATATCCTTCAGAAATTCAGAGTTAATTTTATTACTATACTATTTATAATCTTCAGGTTCCAGGAAACACAAATGAAAACTGGAAAAAGTACCCTAAGAAAAGTAAGGAAAGGCCTTACTAATTTGATGAATTTCAAGACATTGTTTTAAACCTAAGAACTTTCCAAAATACTCAGTATATTAAAGAAACAAACAGAAAGGTGAACTCAGTTTTTCAGGAAGTTCTGAGTGAGACTTTAAACATGTCAGTTATTATTATTTTATTTTATTATTATTATTATTTTTTGGTGTCCAGCAAAATAATACATGCTCTTTCACAGGAGTTAGGTTTTAAATTATTTCAGAAGGTGAAAGATCACATAAAGCTAAAACTGCTCTTAAAATTTCTTTATATTACCCTGGGAGCTCTGGTAGTGTAGTGCCTGAGGCATTTGACTATTAACCAGAAGAGTTTGAACCACCAGCCACTGCTCAGAAGGAAGGTTGGGCAATCTACTTCCATAGAGATACAGCCTTGGAAACCCAAGGAGGGGTCGCTATATAAATAACTTTACTTATTTATGTAAATAAATCAATGTACAATGTAAATAGACTAATCATGTGTGTGTATATATATATGTATATATATATATATAGTATGTTGTATATATAATTCTTGCATATACTAAAATTTTAATTATATACAGAAAGATAAACAAAAAGAAAAAATTTAAATAATGAAATTAGAAGTAAAGCCAAACACACATTACTAGTCCACAATAATGCTGAAAATGCTAATAAACAACAATGACAATGTTAATATGACAACGAATAATAATAATATTGAGTTCATACTACCAATCAAGCACTGCATTGAACAATTTATGCATTATTTAATTGAATAATCACTAGAGGCCTAAGGTGCAATTATTACTATTAGCCTGTTTATAGATGACATAGTTGCAGCACAGCAAGGCTAAATAACTTACCCAAGATCACACAGTAATGGCTATAATTAAAATGTGAACCCTGGCTTAAGGTCTCATGGTCTCAACCAATATTCCACACAACCAGTGATGTATAGAAAGGTACCTTAATGATGAAAAATTAAATAATGATGAAGGATGTTATATATGCTCCAATATTAGCTGGAATTTTTCACATTATAGAAATAGAACTCTGACACAACTCTATTACTGTGTCTTGGAAAAGAGAACAAAGATTAAGGTGAAAATTTATGTTTTAATTCAAGGTAAAAGACTATTTGACAAACTCATCAGTGTTTACTAAGTTAAAACTACTGAACTAGTATTTCATAATTCCATGATTGGGTCCCCCTTATGTAGTTGGTGGCATTTTGTGCTCTGGTAGTGATTGTTCGTTCTAATAGAGCCCAAAGTCCATATATATTATTAGGCCTACTCTGGTTGAGTAGCACCTAAGGCACTTGACTGCTAACCAGAAGGCTGGCGGTTCAAATCCATCAGCCACTCCTTGGAAGGAAGGGTGGACAATCTACTTCCACAGTGATACCACTGGAAACCAAAGGAACGGGTGCTATGAGTCGGGTCTGACTAGATGACACATAACAACAACAACAACAATAATAATAATAAAAGCACAGCGTACGTTGAAATAACAATTTTGGCCTTACATGCAGATACTAAAAATTTCTTGTATTTTTTATTCTGAATCCATCAGGTGGGCCATATTGGATCGTATGGTTTAACTTTGTCATCAACATATAAATAACATGATCTTCCATGCATCTGTTGAGTAGCAGTCTGGTTGTTGCCCATAATCTCTGTCTTTCTAACATACCATTCATTTCCATTATTCTCGTAGACCCAGAGTGGAGCCAGTGTGGAGAAGGATCTCTGATGACCTACCTGAGTGAATCCATTGAGCTTCTGGGGAGACAACTAGGATGTTCCCTGCCTTTTTCCATCTCCAATGCCTTCAAGCAACAATAATTGTAATAGATTTTACATTAAAATAAATGGAAATATAATGTAAACCTGACTGAGAAGAGAGTTACAATGCTGATCTTCAGCTTTGCTCCTGTTTCTTTCACTAAGATGCTACAGTAGCCTGCCCAAACCTGAAGACCTGTGCTTTCATCCAGATCTCTTCTGTATCTCTTTAAAAGATTCACAACATTAAGCATCCACTTTAAAATTCCCAACACATTAAACTCCATTCCCTAATTGCCTCTCTGGTTTAGTAGGCATGATTAAGGAGAAGTTAGCCAGTCTGCCACTGTAAACAATGTGGAATACCTCACTTCGTGTGTATATGCATGGTTTGAATGAAAGTTCAAAGAGTAAATTAATTTTCCATTCAACAATTTATATACATTTTGTTTCATAACATTAGTTACAATGACTACAATGTAGCAGCACTTTTCTTACTTCCTCCCTGAGTTTCCTGTTTCCGTTTGTCCTTCTTTCCAAGCTGTTCCTGCTTTCTAAGCTTTTTTTTGAGGGGGGGAGGGGCAAATGCTACTATTATGGTCTCATATGGTTGATTTTTCTGAGGAGTACACTCATCATGAATGTTACTCTTCACTTTACAGGCCTGGCTGGCTGTCTGCAAGATGATTCCCGGGGTGGGTTCAGTTTCAGGTTTGAGAAGTGTTTAAGGGCCCCAGTCTAGGAGTTTGCACCAGTCTCTATCATACCAGTAAGTCTGGATTTTTTTTTTATGATTTTGAATTGTTTTCTGCATTTTTATCCCATTCTATATAGGATCTTCTGTGGTTCTGATCAGAGTCATCTGTAGTGGTAGCTTGGCACCATCTAGTTCTTCTGGTCTCAGTGTAGTGGATGCTATGGTTTATATGGTCCACTAAAAACAAAAACCTACAGAAAATACCTTCTTGCTCCCACCTGTAAGCTAAATGGCATTAACCGAGTAGTATTTGCCTTGCAAAAAAAGAAAATATTTATCACCAGAATAAGTTTATTTTGCTAAATATGTCTCCTCAGAAAATTTATTGAAGCAAAGTTCTTAAAACAGCATGATTTTCAGCTTAGCTCAATTGTTGTTGTTGTTGTTACATGCCATTGAGTCGGACCCGACTCATAGCAACCCCTCCTTGGGTTTCCAAGGCAGTATCATTACGGAAGTAGATTGCCCCATCTTCCTTCCAAGGAGTGGCTGGTGGGTTTGAACCGTCAGCCTTCTGGTTTGCAGTCAAGTGCCTTAGGCACTATGCTACCAGAGCTCAATATAGTATTTAAAAACTACTTAGGTTATTCCTTTCACATGCTTTCTTTTTCCAGGGAAGATGCAGAAGTTCTAATTCAACATAGTTTTGTTCTGAAAGAAAGATCATATTGTCAAAATGAAAGCCTTTGTAAAGCAAAATAGAAGCTAAAGAAAAGCTTCTATATGCATAGTTCATGGCATCAGAGAATTTGAATACACTTTATGTTAGATGTAGACTTAAATGTTAAAGATAAAACACGTAACGGCTGATAAAATTGGAGTCAAATTAACCAAAATCACTTTCTTGTATTTCTCAAGATTCAAAGTCCCAGCATGGACATTTCATTAACTAAGACAAGGTCTTTGTTGTTGTTGTTCTTGTTATGTGCCGTCAAGTCAAACCCGACTCATAGCGACCCCTCCTTGGGTTTCCGAGGCAGTATCACTACGGAAGTAGGATTGCCCAACCTTCCTTCCGA
>NW_006921685.1:7744821-7751229 GCF_000298275.1 Orycteropus afer afer | reverse complement strand
GGGTTTGAACCGCCAGCCTTCTGGTTAGCAGTCAAGTGCCTTAGCCACTATGCTACCAGAGCTTCTGAGGCAAGGTCTTTAGCTGTCAGGAATTTGGAAAATAAAATACCTGCTCCTTTTCAGCTTCTGTGAGGGAAGGTGCAACTATCTCCTAAGAGGATTCCAAAATGAGAAATTAACCTCAAACAGGAAACTTCTTCAGATGACATGATGTCAAAAGGCAAGCAACTATCTCCAACATATTTAGCATTATAGATTTTTGTTTAATTCACCTTCAAAATTTTCCTTAAAGAAGTTTTAAACCTACTCTGAGAAGCAAACAAACAAAAAAAAAAAAGCATACTCACTGCCGTTGAGTTGGTTCCAACTCATAGTGACCCCTTTTTGGGTTTCTGAGGCAGTAACTCTATGGAAGTAGATTGCCCAATCTTCCTTCTGAGGAGTGGCTGATGGGTTTGAACTGCCAGTCTTCTGGCTAGCAGTCAAATGCCTTAGGTACTACGCCACTAGAGCAGATATGATTAAAAAATTTGAGGAGACTCAGGCTCCAAAAAAGATGAATGAGTGGTCCAATGTCATAGAATTAGAAAAGAGCAAAACAGAGATTTATTTTCTAACCCAGTGTTCCAAGCAGTGAGTCCCTGGTTGGTACAAATGGTTAACGTGCTCAGCTGTCAATTCAAGGCCACCCAGAGACACTTCAGAAGAAAGACCAGGTGATCTTCTTCTGAAAAATTAGCCATTGAAAACCCTATAGAGCATAGTTATCCTCTGACACACAGGGTGTTGCCATAAGTCAGAATCAAATCATGAGTTTGTTTTTATTAACTTCCATGGAAAGTTCATGGGCATACTAGAAGAATTTGTTCTCTGATAAAATTAGTTTCAGAAACACAGTATAGTACACCTCTTTCTTGAAGAATCCCAATGCACTTTATAGAATTCAGTGTTTCCCAAATTATTTCATCACATATCATTGAACACAAGCCAGAATTACTCTCTGTGAAATTAATTTTAGAAAATTCTGCTCTGTACTTACTTGAGAAATTACAGTTTCAAAAATTTTATTAACTACTGCAAATTGGTAAATTTTGGTCAACTATTTTTATTCCTAACCCAGAAGAATCGAGTGCTTTTTATCACTAATTATTCAATAACTATTACATGATTGGCTGAAGTAATGTTTTCTTGCTTCTGCTGAATATGCTTCCCAGAAAACTCTGAACAATACTCACCTTTTTTTCCCTAAAGAATTATTGACACAAATATGTTCAGGTGCTTTACCATAAGAACTATAATTTTATATTTTGGATGCATGATTCTGTCAGCATTAGTTTATTTTGTAGGAAACAGTTATTTTGAAAAAATATTGGCAAAATTTATGCTTACTTCCCATGTACTGCCCAACATTGAAGAAACGCTTTTGAATCTACTATCAAACATAGCAGATGTCACTAGATAATTTCCCTTATATAATTATTCCTCAGCTTTTTATACTTTACAGTGATCTTCATCGAATAACCTAGCTCCTTATCATGACTGAATGTTGTTTCTGTGGCAGTCCTCTTCCACAAATATTGTTGTTGTTAGGTGCTGGTGAGTTGGTTCCGATTCATAGTGACCCTGTGTACAATGGAACAAAACACCGCCTGGTCCTGTGCCAACCTCACAATCTTTGCTATACCTGAGCCCATTGTGGCTGCCACTATATCAAATCATCTCGTTGAGGGCCTTTGCATCTTTTGTTGACTCTCCACTTTACCAAGCATGATATCCTTCTCTAGGGAATGGTTCCTTCTGGCAATATGACCAAAGTAGATGAGACAAAATCTGGCCATTCTTGCTTCCAATGAGCATTCCAGCTATACTTCTTCCAGGAAAGATTTGTTAGTTCTCCTGGCAGTCCGTGGTACTTTCAGTAATCTTCACCAACACGTCAACTCAGAAGCATCAACCCTTCTTCAGTCATCCTTATTCACTGTCCTGCTTTCACGTGTATAGAGGGTGATTGAAAACACCATGACTTTGGTCAGGCAACCTTACTCTTTAAAGACACATCTTTGCTCCTCAGCACTCTAAACAGGTCATTTGCAGCAGATTTGCCCAGTGCAGTATGTCATCTGATTTCTTGACTGCTGCTTCCGCTGGTGTTGACTGTGGACCAAGTAATATGAAATCTTTGACAACTTCAAGCTTCTCTCTATTTATTGTGATATTGCTTATTGGTCCACTTGTGAGATTTTTGTTTTCTTTATATTGAGATGTAATCCATACCACAGACTGCGGTCTTTAATCTTCATCAGCAAGTGCTTCAATTCATCTTCACTTTCAACAAGTAAGGTTGTGTCATCTGCATATCATAGATTGTTAATGAGTCTTCCTCCAATTCTGATTTTGCATTCTTCATCATATAGTCCAGCTTCTCAGATTATTTGCTCAACACACAGACTGAATAAGTATGGTGAAAGGATGCAACCCTGATGCATTCCCTTCCTGATTTTAAACCATGCAATATGCCCTTGTTTTATTCCAATGACAGCCTTCTGGTCTATGTAGAGGTTCCTCATGAGTACAATTAAGTGTTCTGGAATTCCCATTCTTCTCAGTGTCATCCATAATTTGTTATGCTCCACACAGTTGAATGCCTTTGCATAGTCAATAAAACATAAGTAAAAATCTTTCTGGTATTCTTTCCTTTCAACCAAGATCCAGCTGACAATAGCAATGATACCTCTCATTCCAAACCAAACCAAACTCAATGCCATCAAGTCAGATCTGACTCATAACGACTCCTCCTTGGATTTCCAAGGTGGTATCACTACAGAAGTAGATTGCCCAACCTCATTCCACATCCTCTTTGGAATCCATCTTGCATTTCTGGAAGTTCTCTGTCAATACAATTCAGCATCAATTTTTGAATTATCTTCAGCAAAATTTTACTTGCATGTGATATTAATGATTTTTTTTGGATAACTTCCACATTCTGTGGGATCACTTTTCTTCGGAATGTATACAAATATGGATCTCTTCCAGTCAGTTGGCCAGGTAGCTGTCTTACAAGTGTCTTGGCATAGACAAGCAAGTACCTCCAGTGCAGCATCTGTTTGTTGAAACATCTCAGTAGGTATTCCATGAATTCTTGGAGCCTTGTTTTTTGCCAATTCCTTCAGTGCAGCTTTGACTCCTTCCTCCAATATCATTGGTTCTTGAATATATGGCATCTCCTGAAATGGCTGAACATCAACCAATTCTTTTTGGAACAGTGACTCTGTGTATTCTTTCAGTTTTTTGATGTTTCCTGCATCATTCAATATTTTGACCATAGAACCCCTCAATATTGCAACTCGAGGCTTGAATATTTTCTTCAGTTCTTTCAGCTTAAGAAATGCTGAGTGTGTTCTTCCCTTTTGGTTTTCTAATTCCAGGTCTTTGCATATTTCATTATAAAAATTGTCTTCTCGAGCTGCTCTTTGAAATCTTCTGTTCAGCTCTTTTCTCTTGTCATTTCTTCCATTTACTTTAACTACTCTCCATTCAAGAGCAAGTTTCAGAGTCTCTTCTGACATCCATTTTGATCTTTTCTTCCTTTCCTGTCATTTTAAGGACATTTTGCTTTCTTCATGGATGATATTCCCACAGTTCCTCTGGTCTTTGGTCATTGGTGTTCAATGCATCAAATCTATTCTTTAGATGGTCTCTAAATTCAGATAGGATGTAATCAAGGTCATATTTTGGCTCTCATGGACTTGTTTTAATTGTCTTCAGCTTTAGCTTGAACTTGCATTTAAGCAGTTGATGTCCTGTTCCACAGTCTGCTCTGGGCCTTCTTTTGGCTGAAGACATTGAGTTTCTCCATCTTTTCTTTCAACAGATATACTCAATCTGATTCCTGTGTATTCCATCTGGTGAAGTCCACGTGTATAGCTGTTGTTTATGTTGTTAAAAAAAGTATTTTCAATGAATAAGTTGTTGGTCTTGCAAAATTCTATCATGCCATCTCCAGCATCATTTCTATCAACAAGGACATATATTCCAGCTACCATTGATTCTTCTTTGTTTCTAATTTTTGCATTCCAAAGTAACAATCAACATGTCTTGATTGCATATTGGTCAATTTCAGACTGCAGAAGTTGGTAAAAATCTTCAATTTCCTTTGGTGGTTGGTGCATAAATTTGAATAGTAGTAGTATTAACTGGTCTTCCTTGTAAACTTATGGATATTATCCTATCACTGACAGCGTTGTATTTCAGGACAGATCTTGAAACACTCTTTGTGACAGTAAATGCCACACCATTCGTCTTCAATTTGTCATTCCCAGCATAGTAGATCATATGGTTGTTTGATTCCAAATGGCCATTTCAGCTCATTAATGCCTGAGGTATTGATCTTTATGCATTCCATTTCATTTTTCACAACTTTCAAACTTCCTAGCTCCATACTTCATACATTCCATGTTCCAATTATTAATGGATGTTTGCAGCTGTTTCTTTCCATTTTGAATCATGCCACATCCACAAATGGGGGTCCCAAAAGTTTTATTCCATCCATGTCATTAAGTTTGACTCTACTTTGAGGAAGCAGCTCTTCCTTAGTCATATTTTGAGTGCCTTCCAACCCAAAGGGCTCATCTTCTGACACTAAAGCAAAGTTTCAGGACTATTCATAAAGTTTTCCAGTGGCATATCAGATAGTATTTCACTGCTATCCACAAGGTTTTCACTGGCCAAGTGCATGGCTCCTTCCTTCTTCCAAGTGTGTTTTAGTCTGGAAGCTCCACCAAAACTTGTCCACCCTGGGTGATCCAGTATTTGAAATACCAGTGACATAGCCTCCAGCCTCACAGCAACATACAAGCCACCACAATATGACAAACTGCATAAAGATTACAGTGTAGGAAACCCTATGCATCAGTTCTACTCTGTCCTATAGGGTCACTATGAGTCAGATCCACTGGACTTAAACAGGTTTGGTTTTTTTGGTTTATATGAGTTTTTCCATTACAAATATTCTTACACATTTTGTTTCTAAGAATACTATTTACAAATGTTCTGTTATTTTCATTTTGTTTACAAGGTTTAAAGTATTTCACATTTCATTAGTTTTATATAAATTTCTTAGTAAAGTCTTTAAAATTGTCATAAATGTCCTATGATTTTCTGGATTAAGAGGCCATCCCACTGGTACTTCTTACTGCCAACATAAAAATTATGGTTAACTAGTTGATATCTGTTAGATCAATTAAGAATAAGAAAAAAGATTTTATTTTCCCTTCATTTATTCCTTCTCTAATGTTCTTTTTTTTTTTTTTTTTATGTAGATCAGAGCTTTTAATCTATATCATTTTCCTTTCCTTCTCTCTGAAGAACTCAACATATCTTGCAAGGCAGGTCTACTAGTAACAATTTACCTCAGTTTTTCTTTGTCAAGAAAGTCTTTCTCCATCATTTCTGAAGGAAAATTTTGCTTGATAAAGAATCCTAGGTTGGTGTTGGCTTGTTTGTTTTTTCTCTTAACACTTTAATTCCACACTCTTCTTGATTAAGGAACTCTGGTGATATAGTGGCTGTTAACCAAAAGATCAGTGGTTCAAACCCTCCTGCCACTCCACAGAAGAAAGATGTGACATTCTGTTTCCTAAAGATTTACAGCCTTGGAAACCCAAAGAGGGTCTCTATGAGTCAGAATTGACTCAATGGCAGAGAGTTTAGTTTTTTGTTGTTTTTGATCTTCTTGATTATATTGTTCCTGAAAATAAGTCTAATATTCTTATTATTGTTCCTCTGTTGATTAACTGTCTTATTTCCTCTGACTTCTTTCAAGACTTTATTTTTGGCTTTCTATACTACATATAATATGCCTTGTTGTAGGGTTTTGAGCATTTATCCTGTATAGTGGTCTCTGAGCTTACTGATTCTGTAGTCATTTCTATACTAAGTTCTCCGAGCTTACTGGTATCTGTCATTCATCTGGTCATTTATTCAGTTACTATTACTTCAAATATGTCTTCTGTTCTTTTTCTTTTTCTTCTGGTATTTCCATTACACATATTGTTATATCTTTTACAGTTGTATAAATACAATTAAAAGACAGACCAACAGAGGATAAAAACATTCTTCTATTTTTTTAAAATTATTTTTCTTCTTCTTTGAATTTCATTTTGGGAATTTTCTATTGATACATATTCAAGCTCATGGATTCTTTCATTAGTCATGTTTGGTCTGCTATTGAGGTGATCAAAACCATTCTTTATTATTGGTATGGTGTTTTTGATTTCTAGCCTTCACTAGATTTCTTCCCTTCATTTTGGGAATTTTTTATTGATACATATTCAAGTTCATGGATTCTTTCATTAGTCATGTTTGGTCTGCTGTTGAGGTGATCAAAGTCATTCTTTATTATTGTTGTGG
>NW_006921685.1:7742595-7743861 GCF_000298275.1 Orycteropus afer afer | reverse complement strand
GGACCCGCAAGACTGAAAAGGTACAAACATTCCCCTTGTTATTCTTAAACTCCACACCTGCTTGGTGAATGGAGGTGCGACCATCCCCACTCACACGTACTTTCTGGGCCCACAGAAACACCACCACAGTCTATGTGCTCAAACAGAGCCTGGGTGCCCTGACATGTTCTCCACTGATTCTTTTATTTATTTTTTTCTTTCTCTTTTTTTTTCATTTTATTTTATTCTTTTTTGCTTACTTTTTTCTGGTGATTAGTTTCCTTGTATTTGTCAGTTTTAAAACAACGATTATTATTAATACTTTTGTCTTTTTAATTGTTATCCTTAATCTTCCCCTCCCAGGTCCTAGTTTTGAGCATTTTTTGTTTTCACTGTTCCTAGTGGAAATTTTCTTTTCCCTATTCCTGGTGGAAATTTTTTTTTATTTCTCCAATTTAAGGGTTTTTTTTTTTCTTTTTTCTTCTTCCTCCCTTTTTTTCTCATGGTTAACCCTGTTCTTTGTTTTTCATTTTGCATTTTTCCCAATTTTTTTCTTACATTATTCTTCTTTTCTACTTTTTTTTCTCTTAGTCCCTATTGCCAGATATTGAAGGTTTTCTTGTTTTTCCTTCTTCTATACCCTTTTTGGCTACTGTTCTAGTGTGATTACATGGTGTATTTTTTGTCCATGTGTTTTTAGTTTTTTTATGGTTATTCAATTTTAATTTGTGTCTAACTGAGTGGGAGACAGCAACAGTCCCCATAAGACTCAACTATACCCACACCTCCTGCAACTTCACTTACTGAGTGAGAAACACGATCTCCTTCTCTACCAATGAGCCAACGATAATAAACGACCAAGAAGAGCCTCAATCACCCTTGGCTGCTCTTCACAAACAATTAACAGAGATCTAAATACAATAATGCCATGACGCCTCAGAGACAAAAGACCATTACAGTCCACACAAAGAAGCAGGATAAAGTGGTAGAAAAATTGGAGCAGGATACAGACCCAGAACACATCCCTGAGGAAGAAGCAGCATTGGAACTCACTGATAAGGAATTCAAAATATTTATCTTTTGGTATCCTCAAAGGATTGGGAGACAGACCAAAGAAAACACACACACACACACACACACACACACACAAACCTTAAAAGAACTTTGGAAGAAAATACAAGAAAAAAATAACAAAATAAATGGAAAAATAGAAATGTGTCTAAATCTAAAGATAGAAATCCAGAAGATTAATACTAAATTGTCAGAAATAGATAACACATTGGAAGG
>NW_006921685.1:7727747-7737455 GCF_000298275.1 Orycteropus afer afer | reverse complement strand
AAAGTATATGTAAACTGCTGTATGGAATGTGAATTTGCTCTGTAAATCCAAATCACAATAAAAATAAAAAATAAATAAGAAGGCTTTCACTCAGGTGTTATGTTTTTCTGGCTAGAAGTTAAGTTGTGTTTAATATTTGTTGCTGCAGCTATAGATGTCAGAGGCTTCAATTTCCTCTAGTGTCCTTGTTTTTTGTCTCCTTATTGTTTTTGGTTTACCCTGGGGAAAAAACAAAGAAACCAAAAAAAAAAAAAAAAAACCATCCTTCTTAAATAGACTCTGTATCATGTAGTCCTCTCAGTTGTAATCCACGATTATAATATTTTGATGTGTGGTAAGGTGTTGGGGAGGAGAAACATTGTATATTATGATTAAATATTCATTGTTTTAATTGGGCCAGAGTCCCAGGCTAGGCTATGATGTTCACAAAAGGTTTTTTTTAGATTGTTTTTTTCCTGCCATTATAAGAAATAGAAAGGCTAGAGGAGTTGGAGTTGTTTAACTATCCTTCCTCCAGGTCAGATGGGCCACTGCACTGGTACAGTAGTTTCCTTTGAGGGCAGACATTTGCTATGATAAATGAATGCTCTGAGCACATTTAACAATACTTATTTTCATGCTCCCCTTGGGAGGGAGCATGAGGAAATTTTTCTCTGATCTTCAGTACAAGAAACTGGTAGGTAAAATTCACAAAAATGTGGGGGTCCCAAGAGTTTTAACTCTAAAGTTTGTCCATGTTGGGCCTCCAGCAATGAATTCATCAAATACCATTTAAATCCAGTTTCAGAGGCTTTTGCCCCTGATATATTCTGTAATCACCCATTTCTTCATTTTAGGGGGTGATGGATTTCCTTGGGACCTCAATTCTCTAACAAATCTGGAGTCGTTGCTTTTCAACTTTTTTCATGTTATGAAGGTGAGTGTGACAACGTTCAAGCTATGTATATATCAGAGTGAAAAACAAAAGGAACGTTGATATTCATTCAACTGGTGCATCACCCTGGTCTTCATAGGATTTGTGTATTGATACATCATCTGGAAATTTTTGGGAAATAAAGCCTATTTTTATGGATATTTTAATTTAAAAGCATAAAAATGGAAAACAGTTCCTTCAAATCATGTAATTCAATGGCAACAGGCCCTAGCAAGGATAAAATTTCACTAACCTGACAGTTTGCCATTTGGACATAAATAAATAAAAATATGTAAAGACAGAAGGTTGTGTTTTATATGTCTGATGGTCTCTCTTTTATATACCTCTCCCAGCAGATGTCACCCCCTTCACTCAAACTTTAAATCATTGATTCCCAATTCCAGTTACACATTAGAACCATATGGAAAATTGTGAAAATTATATACATATACATATAAAGTCTCAGAACTCAAGTCATCAGAGATTTTTATTTAATCAGTATGGGGTAGAACCTGGTTACAACCAAGGCTAAGAATCAGACCTTGATGACCTCACCCAAATTAGAAAAATAAAAGCATTTGAGATCAACCAAATCATACATGTTTGCTAAGTGACTGATTGTGCCATAGTAAAGGTATATAACATTACATCATCTAATATTACATTAAGGAGCTCTGGTGGCATAGTGCCTAAGGCATTTGGCTGCTAACCAGAAGGCTGATGGTACAAACCCACCAGCCACTCTGCTGAAGGAAGACTGGGCAATCTACTTCCATAAATAGTTACCGCCTCAGAAGCCCAGAGGTAGTCGCTGTGAGTCGGAGTCAACTCAATGGCAGTGAGTTTGGTCTTTTGTGTATGTGTTTTAATATTACATTCTCTCAATCCATCATTGCATTTTGAATATTTTGTCCTTAATTATAGAGTGAAACTTGCTGTCATTAAAGAAAACCCAGTTGTGGACAATCAAGGAGAAAGATGTCCTTTTTCAAAGACTATTTCATCTTTATTAATTTCTTCCAAGATCTGATATATTCTCTTTCTCATTAGGCCAAAATCGTTCCCTCTACCATGTTCACCACTATAAGACTCCTAGTTTCTCAACTTATGCTTTTTGGTAAATTTTAGTTTTCAATTAACAGTAGTAGTACCTACCTAACCCTGTATAAGCAGAGGCCTGTGATTTCTATAATGCTTCTATTTTGGTAGCAGTGGTGGGGGGTAGATTCTATCAATGAACTAAATGTCTGTGTCTTCACTCTTCAATATCAGAAGTATGGGCCTTTGTGTCTGTAACATGCTGCACCACATAATCAGGAAAAGCCTCAGAAAGAAAACAGCCCTTATCCTTTCAAATAAAGATCTTTGCCTCCATCTTGTGGATGGTAGATCTAAATGCAGACATTGTGTAGAGACAGATTTTTCAAATCAGATGTTAATAAAATTGATAATATGTAGACTTCTGGAGTATATTTTTTGCTGAAGTTCTATTTAGAACAATATGAAAGCTTGGAAACAGTAAGATACAAGAATTTTCATCTTTTGTTCTCAGAGATTTTTTTTATAATTATGTCAATTTCAGCAACATTATTCACAGACCAAATGACTCATCTACACTTTTCTTTTAGTTCCTAGAAATACTTAGAGATTTGTGAGAAAATTAGACCCATGCTATCTCTTAACAGATGATAGTGATCAGATATCAATAGCTTTTCAATATCAAGGTCCTGCTAAGCTTAGTGTTCACCATTTTGTTGCTATTTCTGGACCTCTGAATTTTAGGACAGGAGCTCCAGTAGCATGGTGGTTAAGCACTTGGCTGCTAGTTGAAAGGTCAATGGTTCACCAATTAGTCCATGGAAGATAGACGTGGTAGACTGCTTCTGTAAAGATTATAGCCCTGAAAACCCTAGAAGGCAGTTCTCTATCCTATGTGGTCACTATGACTCAGAATCAACACAACAGCAATTATTTTTGGTTTGGAGCTCAGTGTGGAGGGCAGAACTGAATAGGTTTCTCGTCTTCCCTGCAGGAGACCCAGATTCAATTGTGGACCAACGCACTTCATGCAGTCATCATCCATATATCAGTGGAGGTTTGCATGTTGCTATGATGCTAAACAGATATCAACAGAGCTTTCAGACTAAGACAAACTACAAAGTTCAGCAATCTGTTTCTGAAAATCAGTCAATGAAAACCCTTTGGATCACAACAGTTGTTAAAGGGGCAGGGAGGCGGCACCTTCTGACCTCCTCTAACCACCCAACAGGAAGACAGAATCACCATCAGTAGCCCAAGGCCTGTTCCTGCCAGGCCAGACATGCTGCCTCCCTCCAGCCCTTTTACCAACCCTGACACCAACTGTCCCTCTTACGGCACTCACTACTTCTCTGCTGGGCTCGATAATTTATTGCAGTGCCCAAGCAGAACTCACAGATACCATTCAGATTGTGGGGTTTATTAGGGAAGCAACAGGTTACAAGTCAAATTCTGGAATGTGTTCAGATTCAGTTCCTTGGTCAGGACAGTCTCCCCTCTGCTGTGCCCTTAGACATGCCTCTGTGGCTCTTGCCCTCAGCCTGGCCTCTCTGCCTCTGTAGGCCAGATAAGTCTGCCTCTCTGTCTCATGCCTCTTGGTTCCACTGCTGCAGTATCTCAACCAGGCATCTCTTTCAGCTAGCAATGAGAGATATTCTTTCCCTCTGCCACTAGGAGAGCTCACTTTAAGCTTAGCAGAGTGGCAAAACCAACCAACCCAACACCAGAATTCCACATATTTGAGAGAGAACAAACACCCCAGAAAATTCCTTTGTGCTACACTCAACAGAAATTCCCCAGGTGGATAACTTTAACAATCAGGAGCTACTCAGTTGCTCATGGCAAATTCTACCACAGTGTTTACAAAGACTATGGCTAGGAAAGCTATACTAAGTAATTTACTATATTGTAACAGTGCCGTCCCATTATACCTAGAGTTGCTTTGAGTCATGCCCAACTTGATGGTACAACAAAAACAACAAGCTTAGAGTAAAAATAAAAATTAAAAAAATAAGATTAGTAATAAAACTTCACTTTTTATACACTTTATACTTTTCAAAGGACTTTCCTATTTGTTATCTCATCTAATTTCTATTACATGAGGCAGGGACTCCAAGTTCCATTACATCTAAATTGTAGACTAAATGGGATCAATGAGATGAACACCCTAATGATGAGGTCACACAGCTAACAGCAAACACTGATTCAACAATGTAAAACATTTGATACATTATTTATTTAAGTCAGTGCAAAAAGGGCAAGGAGGCCACATATTCTGACCTCCTAGAACCCCACAAGAGGAAGACAGAATTACCAACAGTAACCCACGGCCTATTACTGCAAGGCCAGACATGCTGCCTCCCTCCAGCCCTTTCACCAACTCTTCCTCCCAAAGCACCATCACCTCTCTCCTGGGTTCAATAGTTCGCTGCAGTGGCCACACAGAACTCACAGATTATGAGGTTTATTAGGGAAGCACCAGACTACAATTCAAGTTCAGGAAAAACACTCAGTCTCTCTCCCAGCCCACCATCCCTCAGCCAAGTCTCTCACAGTCTCTCCCCCAACAATGCTGGTCCCTCGGTGTCTCACTCAGCAATGCGTGTCTCTTGTGTCTCTTTCCCAGCAATGTGTGTCTCGGGAGCCCGTGTCTCTTTCAGCAGCACGTCTTCCTCAGCCAGCAGTCAGAGAGAGTTCTGCCTCTAGGAGGCCTCCTTTTGAGCCCAGCAGGGTGGTCAAACTAGCCAATCATAGCATCAGAACTCTAAGCACATGAGAGAGAGCAGGCACCTCCCAGAACATTGTTTTGTGCCACTCCCAACAGAAATACTCCAGGTGGACACCTTCAGCAATCAGGAGCTCCTCAGTTGCTCATAGCAAATTCCATCCTGGAGTTTACAAAGACTTATGGGTAGAAAAGCCACACTAAGTAATTTACTACACTGCAGTCAGGTTCAGCACTTACCACTTGAACTATTCCTCTTATCTACTGCTTTGTAACAAACCACTCTGAAAAGTTAGTTTAAAGCTGTAGCAATTAATTTTGCTCACAGATCACTGACTGAGCCCAGAGTTGCTCCGACAATTGCAGTCAGTCAGTGGCTGGGACTGGGACTGTCTTGAAATCTTTTTCTTCCACATGTCTGGAAGGAATCAAACAGCTGGGATCTGGAATATCTGGGGCTGCTTGGACATCTCTTTCTAAGTGACCTCTTTGGGTGGTCTCTTCATATGACATCCTCAGGACACCAGGACTTTCACATGGACCCAGAATGAATTTCCCAAGAGATAATGGCAGAAATTGTTCCTTCCTAACTGACCCTCAGAAGTTAGGCAGCATCCTTCCCACCAAATTATATTCATCAGAATAGTTCAAAGGCCCATCCACATTCAAGGGGAAGGGAAATAGACTGCATTTTTTGATGAGTGAAGTATAAAAGAATTTTCAGATGTTTTAAAACATGTAGATATAGACATAAACATAGACATAATCTGGTGGTGCAGTGGTCAAAGCATTTGGCTGCTAACCAAAAGGTTGGCAGTTTGAACCCAGCAGTCATTCCATGGGAGAAAGATGAGGTAGTCTGTTTCTGTGAAAATTTCCATCTTTGGAAATCCTGTGAGGCAGTTGTATTTTGTCCTATAGGGTCACTGTGAATCAGAATCGACTTGATGGCAAGTGTGTGTGTGTGTGTGTGTGTGTGTGTATGAACTTCATGAACCTCCATGAAACCAAAACCAAAACTGCTGCCATCGAGCTGACTCTAACTCATAGTGACCCCTTTTGGGTTTTGGAGGTGGTAAATCTTTATGGAAGTAGATTGCTCAATCTTGCTTCTGTGGAGCAACTGGTGGGTTTGAACCACCAACTTTCTGGTTAGCAGTCAGATGCCTTAGGCATTGTGCTACCAGAGCTCCTTTAACCTCCATGGGTAGATATCATTATTATTTTCATTTTATAAATGGGGAAGTTGAGGCACAGAATGGTTAAACAAACTTTCCAAGGTCAAGGTACTAAGTTTCAAAGTTAAGATTTGAATCCATGTAGTTTGACTCCATACTCTATAGTCTTAACCTCTATACTCTCTTGACACTAAAATTGGTAGCTGGAGATATAATAGCAATTCTAAAATTAATATTTAATAATTTTCAATGAAAAAAAAATCACTGCCATCAAGTCATTTCTGACTCATAATGATCCCCATTGGGTTTCCAAGGCTGTAAATCTTTATAGAAGTAGATCACCCTGTCTTCCTTCTGCAGAGTGGCAGGTGGGTTTGAACCACTGACCTTCTGGTTAGCAGTCAAATGCCTTAGGCACTACGCCACCATAGTACACTGTTATGTCTTTTTATCCCAGTTCCACAAGAAAATCAGACCTAGCCAGGCTATGTTTTGAGGAATATTTATCTTTTATTGAACATCCAGTCAGAATCCCCCAAAAGAATATATACTCTAGTAAAGAAAATAAGCATGTATACTAATAAACTAGGGAATAAATGACACAGAGAGAGAAGGAAATTAAATAGTAAGGATGAGCTAGGAAGAAAACTAGTCCACCATACATTTCCAAATTTCAATATTGGCTGGTGTTTTTCAAAGTGAAATTGTGTTCTATGTAACTAAGTCAGCTCCAGGACAAGTTACCTTGTAAAAGACTTCTTGTCCCATGCCAGGATCACATCATCTGTTTTTATTTCTCTTCCTGCATCTCCCCAGAGATAATCAACTTTCCTGACATTCCACCTGGGTTTTAAAATTTTGAAGGACAATAAATCAATCATTGGTGTCTAGTTGAAGAGTCACCATAGGTTGTTTGATTTTATGTTTGTTTATTATTATTATTATTATTTATTTTAATTATGGATGGGAAAATGACACATCAAGTAGTTAGTAAAATAAGACATGCTGTCTCTTCTACACAGTCAAGCCCAGGACCACCTACCTGGACAAATAGAGAAGAAGCAAGTGTGTCTTTCAAGATGTTTTATCAGTTCTGGACTTCCTTTAGTACTTTAAACCAAAATCAAAACAGTTATCACCAAGTAGATTCCAACTCATGGTGACCTGGTGTGTGTCAGAAGAGAACTACGTCACAGGGCTTTCAATGGCTGGTTTTTCAGAACTGAATCACCAGGCCTTTCTTCCCAGATGCCTCAGGGTGGATTTGAGCAGTCAACTTTTTAATTAGCAGCCAACTATGTTTTCATCACCCAGAAACTTCCTTTGTACTTTTAGGAACACCCTCCCCCTTTTTTTTAAGTTAATTTCTTCTCAAAGATTTCAGAGTTCTGGTAACAGTGAAAATAATGTCTTATGTTTTTGTATTTCTTGACCTTTTTTAATGCATTTTTCTTTTCATTATTATATCTGATATATTTTTACAGTCCCCAAAATGAACTAATACCTTGAATTGATTTAATTTAAAATTTACTTCCCATAAATATTTGTTTCTAAAACATAATGACTGACAGTAGAAGCCAAAGGACTCAATATGCAACTCCAATTTTAGAAACGCATGAATAGAAGAGTAGACTACTCTAGGGGGATAGAACACAGTATGTGGACTTGGGCTTTTTGCTTATTTGTGAGACAATCACACAGTATTTAAACATTTTTATAAATGGCTCCTTCCCCAAGCAAAATGGAGTCAATTAATTATCTAACATAGTTGCCCTTGAAAATGTAAGACATTGACTCAAATTCAGAGAAACATGTAAATAATGGAGATCACAAGTGTTGTTGTTGTTAGGAGCTGTTGAGTCGTTTCCGACTCATAGCGACCCCATGCACAGCAGAACAAAACACTGCCCGATCCCGTGCCAGCTCCATGATCCCTGCTATACTTGAGCCCATCATCGCAGCCACCGTTTCAATCCATCTTGTTGAAGGTCTTCCCCTCTTTCGTCGACCCTCCACCCTACCAAGCATGACATCTTTCTCCAGGGAATGGTTCCTTCTTACAACATGACCAAAGTAGCACAGTTTTATTTTTAAGATTGTTATTCCTCTAAGCAGTTCCATAAAAGCACAAAAATTTAGAAAAGTTTCTGACATGTAAAAATTTTTGGAACAGTGTTGTGCCTGCCGTACATTCAGGAAAGCTCACTGTCTGTAACAATAGATCATTTGCCTGTTTCTTTTATGTCTTAGATATTCTTAAGACACAAGCATGAAACTAAGGTGTGCTATGATTTAAATACTTTACTAAAAGGAAAAGACTGTTTCTTCAGAAGCCTCTGCCTTTGACACTAGTCACTGCCTCTACTCCTTTGATTACTTAATTTTATGAACAGAACTGGGGAGAAAGGGAGCCTGGTGAGACAATGGATAAACAACTGACAGCTAACCAAAAGGTCACTGATTCCATCCTCCACAGAAGAAAAGATCTGGCTCCTATAAAGATCATCTTCCCAAGGATTTCATGTACAGGGGGGAAATAAATGACCCTATAAAATTCTCCACTGTCTCTCTGAGATGCATTCCTATGAGATCAGAGCATTTTCTGCTATGAAATATGAAATAAGGTACTGTCTGTTGACTTCAACAAATCAAACCAAGATTCATTTGTGCAACTGTCAACACGGAACACAAACTTTATAAAAGAGGGACAAGGTTCATAGATTTCTCTCTGGTTTTAATTTTTCCCTTATTAGATTCATTTTGCCCCTTGAATAAAATGCTAAGAACCTCAATGATAAGGTATTTTTACAATGTTTTTCGTATACAGAAAATTAAACACATTATTTCATTTTAAACCCAACTATAACACAACTTCATAAATACTGTATTATCCTTACCTTCCTAAAAGGTAGCCTATTTTCCCCAAGTTGTGATGAAATTGAAAAAGGCTTTCCACACTTCTCAGCTTCCATTAAGTCGCCTCATTCTCATTGAATAGCCAGACTGAGACAGAGGGAACTTATGATTCTTATCTACATTATGCAGGTAGAACAGAAAGAAAAGGGTTGGTCAGAGAAATTGTTTCTCTTCTCAAAACCCATGGTCACCTTTACTCCCAGGATGAAAATTGTCTCCCCTGGGTTTGTATTATGCAACAAGTTAGGCAACCTCTTCAGAAATGTCTCTTTAGAAATACAATAGGAGGACTTTTATTTCTTTCCTCACACCCTAAAAGAAATCATAGTACTTGACCAGAATCTCTCTTACACCCAGCTGCACAGAGCTCCAGTTCTGGGCACTATACTTTAGGAGGTCCTATTCTGAACTTCATTTACTGATGAAAATTAAAGAATACAGTCTGCAGTATGGATTCCATCTCAATATAAAGAAAACAAAAATCTTCCCAACTGGACCTGTAAGCAGCATCACTATAAATGGAGAAAAGATTGAAGTTGTCAAAGACTTCACATTGCTTAGTTTTACAATCCACGCCAATGGAAGCAGCAATCAGGACATCAGATGATGTATAGTACTGGTCAAGTTGATTGCAAAAGACCTCTTTCAAGTGCTGAAGAGCAAAGATATCTCCTTGAGGACTAAGGCGCACCTGACACAAGCCGTGGTTTCTTCAGCTGCCTTATATGCATATGAGAGCTGGACAATGAATCAGGAAGACTAAAGAAGAGTTGACGCTTTTGAGCTGTGGTGTTGGCAAAGAATGCTGAGAGTACCATGGACTGCTAAAGGAACTAACAAATCTGCCCTTAAGGAAGTGCAGCTGGAATGCTCCTTGGAGGCGACAATGGCCAGACTTCGTCTCACCTACTTTGGTCATGTTATCAAAAGGGACCATT
>NW_006921685.1:7716706-7718162 GCF_000298275.1 Orycteropus afer afer | reverse complement strand
GACATTCCTCTTCAATTTGTCAGTCCTGGCATAGTAGATCATATGGTTGTCTGATTCAAAATGCCTAAAACCTGTCCATTTCAGCTCACTAATGCCTAGGATATCAATCTTTATGCATTTTACTTCATTTTTTGACAACTTTCAATTTTCATAGATTCATACTTTGTACTTTCCATGTTCTGATTATTGATGGATGTTTGCAGCTGTTTGTTCTCAATTTGAGTCATGCCATGTCAGCACATGGAGGTTCTGAAAGACTTTCTTTATCCATATCATTAAGGTTGGTTCTACTCTGATGAGGCAGATCTTTCCCAGTCCTATTTTGAGTGCCTTCCAACCCAAGAGGCTCATCTTCCTGCTCTGTGTCAGACAATATTTCCAAGCTATTCATAAAGTTGCCCAGTAATGTATCAGACAGTGTTTCTCTGCTATTCATAAGGTTTTTCCTGGCTAATTTTTGAGAAGTGGATGGCCTCCTCCTTCTTTCTAGTCTGTCTTAGTCTGTAAACTGCTTTGAAACATGTCCACCATGTACAACTCTGCTGGTATCTGAAACACCAGTGGCAGAGGCTCAAGCCTCACACCAATGTACAAACCCCACTGGATGACAAACTGACAGATAATTTTGTCTCCCTTAGCTGTTGGAAACCTTTTCATCCTCCCTTTACTTAATTCCTACCTGGAACCTGCCACTTTGTAGTCCCTGACTGCTCCCTCTGTTTCCTGGCTCCAGGGGCTTGGGGCCCAGCCTTGCCTCTCATCCCTTTTACCTGGATATCCTGTTGCTCTGGAGGTCCCTGACCTCTCCTGCTCCTGTTTTAGGGTGCTATTCTGAAATTTCTAGAAATATGGTGGAATTTGAAAAATATGGTGGAATTTGAAAAATATGTCCATCATCCTTCAAAATTGATGATGATGACAAAGGAATGCAAAGGACATGATAAGATACTTGATATGGTTTCTACCTATGAGAATACATTGGAGAAGCATGTCTGGAAAATATAGAAAGAGGGTGAAAATCAAGTTAATCACCTAAATGTATCTCATATTTAGAGTTTATTAAATATATATATATAGGCAAGAGCTTACATATTCTATGAAAAGCTTACGTTTTTCTGTGTATTAAAAAAAAAAAAAAAACTCATTGCTGTCAAGTCGGATCTGACTCAGAGTGACCCCTCCTTGGGTTTCCAAGGTGGTACCACTTCAGAAGTAGCTTGTCCAAGCTTCCTTCTGAGGAGTGGTTGGTGGGTTTGAACTGCCAGCCTTCTGGTTAGCAGTCAAATGCATTATACACTATACCAGCAGAGCTACCCCTGTGTCCCAGAGAGAAATAAACAGTTCTTACACCACCAGATACAGACTAGGTTGCTTTACATGAAAGAATTGAAGAAACAAAGTAGTAAATAAAACATTGAAAGATCTGTAATTTTAAGTTCATATATATACATATATA
>NW_006921685.1:7710491-7716606 GCF_000298275.1 Orycteropus afer afer | reverse complement strand
GTCAAATGCCTTATGCCACTAAAGCTCCTAGTATAGGAAGCAGCATGTCAGAATTCTTGTAAACTTCTAGCACCAGCAAGGGCCTCCTTTATAGACAGTCTATAGTGTCAGTAGAGAGTTCTGATAGCATATTGCCTAAGGCACTTGACTGCTAACCAGAAGACTGGAAGTTCAAACCCACCAGCCACTCCCCAGAAGGAAGATGGGGCAATCTACTTCCATAGTGATACCTCCTCAGAAACTCAAGTAGGGGTTACTATGAGTCAGTTCTGATTCGAAGGGAGTGAGTTGTTTTTTGTTTGTTTGTTTGTTTGTTTTAATAGTATCAGTGAGTACAATCCCAGACACAATGGGTGGCCAAGAGGCAGTTGTTTATGAAAGATGTAGAGAGGGGTTAGACTTGTGAGTGTGTGTGAGGAAGGGAGGGATGCAGATGCTTATGCATGAACCCCTTACAGAGCTGGGTATTTCCTGGGTTGTGAAGGCAACTAGGACAGGCTATAGGCTAGAAACTCATTGTCTGTCTTCTGCCAAGGTCAAGTGCAAAACTCAGAGGGGTCTAAAGATTTTAAACTTAAACCTGGCTTTCCTGGTTGTTATAAAGTTATATTTGCCAAGTTAGGAGTATAGACCATATTTTGTTTAACAATTTGTCAGCTTGAGTTCAAACTTTTAAGTCATTCAACATATGGTGTGTAGGTTGCCTTTGTATGCTTGGCTGGGGCCTGTGATATCAGGGTCAGGTCCATATTTTACAGGTACTAAAATAAATCAAGTAAATGACTTCTTCCCTGCCTTCCCACACACAAAAACAATATATGTTCTCATCCAAACAAGTTTAACAACAAATTACACTCAGGCTTGTCAGGTTGGTGACTTAAAACAAGCTGCAAAATCTTGACCAAAATGAAGCCTTCTTAGTTAGAGGAAACTCATAATGTCTTGAGAACTAACAACTAAAATAATATTTATGAGAAATCTTAGAGAATGTGAAGGCTGGAGAGTATCTTAAAGGCTTTCTTGATCTTGGTAACATTGGATGAGGGCATGGAGGTAGAGTGAGGGTGCATTATAGTGGCTTCTTCAAAGCTTTTAAAATTTGCTCTTGCATTCAGAAAAGTTTAAAAATCTAATAGAATCATAAAAGATAGTCTCATTAAGTGAAAGAATAGTCCATACCCTTAGAGTGAATAATTTGCAATTGCCAAAATGTCAATTCTCTAAATTTATTTATAAATTCAATACAATCTTCATTAAAAATCCAGATCAAGTTTTCTAAGCCACTCAGATTCTTTATTCTAAAATCTGTGTGGATAAATAAAAGTCTACAACAAAGTCAGCCTTAAAAAGAGACATGTGGGAATATTCACAACCAGAAATTAAGATATAACACAGAGCTATAGAAATAAAAGTAATATGATATTGGCACTATAACATACAAATAGCTAAACAGAATGGAAATCCAGATATGTTGGAACTTAAAACACTATAGAAATCAATGTGGAAGGTTTAGATTGCTTTATACGTGGTAAAGAAAATTTTTCTACTATATGCACAAAAAAGAAATTGGAACCCTGTAAGTAATTCAATGCCCATCTGTCAGTTTATCACACTGTGGTGGCTTGCATGTTGCTATGATGTTGGAAGCTATTCCATCAGTATTCCACCAGGGTCCTCCATGGTAGACAGCTTCAGAGGAGCTTATAGACCAAATAGAATAGAAAGAAAGCCTGGTTATCTGCTTCCAGAAATAAGCTAATTGATATCTATGGATCACAACATAAAACTACCCTAATAATGTTAGAAGATGAGCCCCTTAGGTTGGAAAAACACTCAAAATGCACTGTGGCTGCAACAATAGACTCCAGCATACCAATGATCATAAAGTTAACACAGGACCAGGCAATGTTTTATTCTGTTGTACATGGAGTCATCATAAATCAAAGCCAACTTGATGACAGTTAATAAAAACAGCATCAAGTAATACATGAGAAGCTGACTACAATGGGTTGGAGATGTAAAGTTAGAGATAAATCTCTGAATATTTAGAAAAAAATATAGGTAAATATATTTGTAGCCTGGGGGCAAGAACAGACTGCTTAATAAAAATATAAAAGGACAAGACATAAAGAAAAATATTAAAGAGTTCTGTTTGGCAAAGGAGACCATGGATAAAGTTTGCAGATTGACGTATATAGAGAGAATATATTTGCAATTCTAAAATCAATGCACTATTACAATTTAGAAAATGAAAGAAAATCTACAAACCAAAAGAAAAACATGAGAATGCATTAATCAAAACAATAGGTAAAGCACAGTGAATCCATAGGGTGATGAAACTACTCTGTACGATACTGCAATGGTGGCTATGTGACATTTGTGAAAATGACTAGAACTGCGCAACACAAAGAATGAATCTTAATGTTTGTGAAGTTATTTTCTTCTACAAAAGTCATTTAGTATGTCAGAGGATCCCAGGAAAGAATGTAGAGAGTGATGAAAGACTCTACCAATAAGAAACCATTTCAGTGAAAAAGGTGGGAAAAAGTGCTGACTGACATAACTTTGGAAATCATTTCATTCCTACACATAAGGTACAGCACAGGTCCTCACTTTCTTCAGCTTCTTCCAGGACATGAAAAAATGGCTAAGGAAAGTGGGGGATAATACTATGTGTTGTCCTAATAAATTCTTCAATGTAAACCCTCCAGGGCCTCTGATGCCCATGATTCCTTGGCCCAGGACTAACCTGTCACAAAGGCTTCCCTGTCAGTAAAGTTTTGCCTGTGGTCAACTGCTCAAGGACAACACGACCAAGGACAAGGCAAGCATAAAGCATTGTCCTTTTACTGTTGACGAACAGCCTACTTAATTTAATCTTCTGATGGTGACCAACCGTAACAATCATTGAAAGGAAAAGTATAATGTTTCTCTCAAACTTAGACTAATTTGTATCCTCCCATTGTAGTGTAGAAAAAAATGAACCAAACCCACTGTCATGGAGTGGATTTGAATGCATAGGGGGTCCAAGGCTGGAAATCTTTATGGAAGCAGAATGCCTCATCTTTTTCCCACAGAGAAGCTGGCAGGTTCAAACTGACAAATATTTTGGCTATCACCCCACAGTATTAACCACAGTGCCACCAGAACTCCTTCGTGGTAGCATGTTGTTGTTGTTGTTATTGTTGTTATTTGCCTTCGAGTCAGCCCTGACTCATAGCGACCCCTCCTTGGGTTTTCGAGGCAGTGTCACTATGGGAAGTAGGATTGCCCAACCTTCCTTCCGAGGAGTGGCTGGTGGGTTTGAACTGCCAGCCTTCTGGTTAGTAGTCCAGTGCCTTAGGCACTATGCTACCAGAGCTCCTTCTGGTAGCATAGCCCCTGAATAATACAGAACAGAGCCAGCAATCAACACATTCAGAGGAAGCTGTGCTTTCCAAGATACCAAGGAACTCTTCTCTTCTCTAAGGAGAAAAGTTAGCTCTAAATAGAATGGAGATGGTTTCAAGAGATGTTATCTCATTCACAATCCTCCACAGCTAGGCCTCAGTTTACATAGCTTCAAGATCTCAAACTAGAGCCTGATAATAAATAATATTTATTAAAATAGCTTAAAAGTATTGTTTGTTTTGTATAGAACATTGTTCTAAACATTTTAACTCTAGTATACTCTTGTAAGGTGTTGTCGAATCATCTCCGACTCATAGCAACCCTAAGCACAGTAGAACAAAACACTGCCCGGTCTTGTGCCAGCCTAATGATCTTTCCTATACCTGAGCCCATCGTCGCAGCTACTGTGTCAATCAATCTCATTAAGAGCCTTCCCCTTCTTCCTTGACCCTCCACTTTACCAAGCATGATATCCTACTCTAGGGAATGTGTATCCTATACTCAAAAAATACTCTACGAGCTAGCTACAATAAACATATCCATTTTTAAATTAAAAAACAGATACATACAGAAAATAAGTGATATCTGAAGGTTACCCATTATGAAGTGAGGGTGAAACTGGCATCCAAATCTGGGCAATCTGACTTCAGAGACTGTATATTCAACTACCATGCTTCCCTGTCTCTGTCTATTGGACATAGTAGTTAGTAGCTTCTTCAAAGTATGGCCAAAGTTAAGAGAAAGTAAACCACTTATGCTTTGTTCAGAAAGTCATTTTTTCTAGCTATATATCCTAACTCCCAAGGAATACATTAGGGAAAGGAAGGTGGAGAAAAAGTAAATTTACAGTTATTTGGGTCCAAAACTTGGAAAGTTTTGTTTTCTTTTGGGGTTTGTTGTTGTTGTTAGGTGCCATCTAGTCATCTCCGACTCACAGGGACACTACGTACAGCAGAACGAAACACCAACTGGTCCTGAGCCCGCTCCGTGATTCTTGCTATACTTGAGCCCATCACCACTGCCACCACATCAGTCCACTTTCTTGAGGGCCTTCTCCTCTTTCATCGACGCTCCACCTTACCGAGCATGAAGTCCTTCTACAGGAAATGGTCTCTTCTGACAGCATGACCAAAGTGGGTGAGACAAAGTCTGGCCATCTCACCTACAAGGAACATTCTAGCTGCAGTTCCTCAAGGACAGGCCTGTAAGTTCATTTAGCAGTCCACAGTACTTTCAGCATTTTTTGCCAGCACCACAGCTCAAAAGCATCAGTTCTTCTTCAGTCTTCTTTACTCATTGCCAGCTCTCACCTGCATATGAGGCGATTGAAAACACCATGCCTCATGTCAGGCACTCTTTGGTCCTCAAGGGGACATCTTTGCTATTCAGGACTTGAAAGAGGTCCTTTGCAGTTGATTTGCCCAGTGCTATACACCGTCTGATGTCCTGATTGCTGCTTCCATTGGCATTGATTGTAGAGCCAAGTAATGTGAAGTCTTTGAAAATTTCATTCTTTTCTCCATTTATCATAATGTTGCTTATGGGACCAGTTGGGAGGATTTTTATTTTCTTTATACTGAGATGTAATCCATACTGCAGACTGTATTCTTCAATCTTCATCAGTAAGTACTTCAAGTCTTCCTCACTTTCAGCAAGCAAAGTTGTGTCATCAGCATATCACAAGTTGTTAATGATTATTCCTCCAATCCTAATGCCATGTTCTTCTTTATATAGTCCATCTTCTCAGATTATTTGCTTAGCATACAGATTGAATAAGTATGGTGAAAGGATACAAACCTTACACACTCCCTTCTTGATTTTAAACCATGCAGTGTCCCCTTGTTCCGTTTGAACGACAGCCTCCTGGTCAAGGTACATGTCCCTCATGAGTACAATCAAGTGCTCTGGAATTCCCATTCTTCTCAATGCTATCCACAATTTGTTATGATCCACACAATCAAATGCTTTTGCATAGTCGATAAAACACAAGTAAATATCTTTCTAGTATTCTTTGCTTTGAGCCAAGATCCATCTGACATGAGCAATGATATCCCTCATTCCACATCTTCTTCTGAATCCAGCTTGCATTTCTGGAAGTTCTCTGACGTTATACTGCTGCAACCATTTTTGAATTATCTTCAGTAAGATTTTACTTGCATGTGATATTAATGATATTGTTCTATAATTTTCACATTCTGTGGGATCACTTTTCTTTGGAATGGGTACAAATATGGATCTCTTCCAGTTGGCCAGGTAGCTGTCTCCCAAATGTCTTGGCATAACAAGTGAGGGTCTTCAGTGGGGCATCCATTTTTTTGAAACATCTCAGTGGGTATTCTGTCAGTTCCTGGAGACTGGTTCTTCACCATTTCTTTCAGTGCAGCTTCAACTTCTTCCTTCAATACCATTGGCTCTTGAACTTATGCCACCTTCTGAAATGGATGAAGATCAACCAGTTCTTTTTAGTACAGTGACTCTGTGTATTCCTTCCATCTTCTTTTGATGCTTATTCAATATTTTGCCCATAGAATCTTTTAATATTGTAACTTGAGGCTTAAATTTTTTCCTCAGTTCTTTCAGCTTGAGAAATGCTGAGCGTGTTCTTCTGTTTTGGTTTTCTAACTACAGGTCTTTGCACATTTCATTATAGTAAATGGCTTTGTCTGCTTGAGCTGCTCTTTGAAATCTTCTGTTCAGCTCTTTTCTCTTGTCATTTCTTCCATCT
>NW_006921685.1:7700992-7707616 GCF_000298275.1 Orycteropus afer afer | reverse complement strand
ATTCAGTTCTTAAAGAATATTACAAAGTTTATTGAGGTAGATTTTATGTGCCACTTGATATTCAAAATAAATTTTCCAAACACAGAAATACAAAATATTTTTTCAAAACTTACCTGCTTTGAAATATATATATATATATAGAGAGAGAGAGAGAGAGAGAGAGCAAGAGACAGACAGACAGACAGAGAGATAGGTAGGTAGATAGATAGATAGATAGATAGATAGGTAGATAGATAGAGCTATATAGGTATGGGTATAGACATAGATATTACATTTACCAGTTTTTCCTTTCAGTAATATAACTAAAAGTTTATTACTGAAATAGAAAGTTGAGTGACATTATTATATGTACTATATATCTCACAATACTTTAAGCAAATCCTTTGGCTTTGGATTCCATGACTTGAAAGGATCTTTTCCATTTGTGGAGTAAGAGAGGAAAAGAGCACTGAACTGAGAGGGAAGAAATAGAGTTCTACTTCCAGTTTTCTATCATCATGTTGTATGACATTGGAGATGTCATTTAACCTTTTTACACTCAAATATTTCCATTTGTAGAATGTTAGCATGGACTAGATAACCTTTACAATTCCTTATCATGCCATTTCTTTGATAACTGTACTCTGTATGTGTGTATGTGTGTTTGTATTTCTATTCTGAACCCAGTATCTGAAACAACTTTTAAAAATGTAAATTATTCAGTTGACCCACTAGATGGTAGTAGATTCCTGGTTACTGTATGATTTGTGGAAGACAATTCAACCTTACTAAAATTTTGAATTCTATCAAAAAGTTAGGGCTTGGGCTTGGTTGTCAAAACACTTGTTTTATTCTTACTTCTGCCAGTTACTACTTGTATGATTTGGGGCACATGAGCTTTGTAGGGTTTCTGATTACCTCTGGTGGCATAGTGCCTAAGACACTTGACTGCTAACCAGAAGGCTGGCGGTTCAAACACACCAGCCACTCCTCAGAAGGAAGATGGGACAATCTACTTCCATAATGATACTGCCTCGGAAAGCCAAGGAGAGGTCGCTATGAGTCGGGTCTGACTTGATGGCAAATAACAACAACAACAACCCATATAATTCGAGGATAACTTCCAGATCTAAAACTATGAGTATTGTTACCACATATTTATCTTTGCTATCTTAAGCCATTCAACTAGTCTTCATTTAGTGTAAAGAAAAATGCTACCTCCTGGCTATAGGGCCATGGGCAATTAAAAATAATTTTGTTTCCTCATCCGTAAAATAGAGAAAATGTATTATCTATTTCCTGAAGGAAGTATTATGATGATTAAATAAGATATTACAAGCAAAGTTGTTAATAAATGGTGGTGGTATTTACTGTGGAGTTGATTCTGACTCATCACCACCCATGTGTGCAGAGTAGACTGCTCCATAGAGTTTGCTAGGCTGTGACCTTTTGGAAGCAGATTGCCAGGCCTATCTCCCAAGGCAACACTGGGTAGGTTACAACTACCAATCTTTCTCCTAGTAATCAAGCACTTAACTGTTTGTACCACTCAGGGACTCCTAATAAATGTAAAAACCAAAAAAACAAACTCACTGCTCTTGAGTCGGATCCGACTCATAGTGACCCCTCCTTGGGTTTCCAAGGCAGTATCACTACAGAAGTAGGTTGGCAGATCTTTCCAAGGAGTGGCTGGTGGGTTTGAACTCCCAGCCTTCTGGTTAGCAGTCAAATGCCTTAGTTACTGCTATTGTTGTTGGTTTGTAATATTGCCGCTGAGGGTGATAATTGTTATTACTATGGTGCTATTCCAGGGCCTTTGAACCCCCTCAGACCATCATTCTTAACACTCTTCTGATATATAACAACAGCTAAGCCAGTGGCTTTAGACTGACTGTGATTGGTAGGTTCAGAGTCTACAGAGAACAGCCCAGGTATCCAGGGATACCTTATGGATTCTTCTCTTGTAGAACTTGACACAAAAACTTCATGCCTTAATCTGTAAATCTGGAGGAGTTTAGATATTCTGCCATAATTAACCCCCAATAAAAATCTTTGACAAAGCCTTTAAGGACTCTTTGATCTTAACTTGCAGCCTTGAATTACTTTTTAGGAATGAAGATTCAGCCTGAAGCTCTCCAGGTAAACGTGGTGAGCTTCCGATCTTAGTAAAGAACTACAAAGACTAGTAACTGCAAATTGCACCTAATCTAGATTTCAAAAGCCAATACATGTGTTTCCTCCTTGAACTGGCTCTGTTTATTCACCTTAGTCATCAATTCTGATGGATCAAAAGGAAAAATAGTGTTACATTTTTTCTAAGTGTAGGTGCCATGTTCTCTGAGGTATTGGTTTAAACGCTGGCAGTCATGAAATACTGAAGAGGCCAAGATGTAGTTAATTAAAGTAAAAAAAAAATTTCTAGATGTCATCTTGCTTCTTTGCTCCCAATTAGAGGTCACTACTATTAGAAGTATGTAATGTTATAAACTAACAGAATTAAGGTGAAAATATATGGAACTCTGACTATAGTTAATAGCTGGAATCATTTCTTTACTCACCGCTCCTCTTTTTTTCAAGGAATACGCTGCAATAACTTCCTCCTTTATTTTTTTACCTTTTTAATTCAATGTTCAGCAAATACTTTATTTAGCAGTAAGATAGTCATGTGCTGATAACTCACTTTATGTAAGAGGGAATGGCTGCTATCAGTGTAACAAGGGAGTGGTGAATCAGAGAACATGGCCCAGCCTAGGGAAAATGCTTGGAGGACATAACCCAACCTCTCATGGTCAGGACAGGTCATGAGAGAGCAGGATAGGGATGAACTGGGTCTAGAAACATCTCACACCCTTTATCCTTACATCTGAATGGGATAAGGATGAGACCCTGGAATCTTAAAGACACTTTAATAACCGAGGCTGCCAGGGCTGCTGATGAAACCAGAAGTGTGTGGTTACTCCTCTAATTATGGGCAGAATTATGAACCTGTCAGCTTACACAGTCAGCTCTTGTTCATGAAAGACACCACACGGTCTTCAAAATGCAAAAAAAAAAAAAAAAAGATAAAATAGTTCTCAAATGCTCAAATGCATATTTTATGTTTAGGATGAGTAATGAATACAAAAGAGAAAAGGCTGACCTCCAATTATCTGTTCAACTGAGAAGAAAGTTCTACAGACGCAGATCAACTATCCCACACTATCCCACACAATAATGTGAGCTCATGGAGGGCATAGACTAAACCTGTTTATCCTTTTTGTCACCAGTGAGCAGTCTGGTGCCTGGCACAGTTACACTCTCAATGAATGCTTGACTCTGTTACTGTTGTGGTGATACAACTGAGTGTTCACCAAAAGCAAAACTTGTGATAGTATCCTGCTAAGCAACCAAAGCGCAAAGTCACAAACCTCCTGACTGTTAACCCTTCCCTGTCCTTCAAGCTTAAAATGTATGCCAGCATATGAAAAAGTTCAACAACTCAAACAAGAATTGAGGTCATGATATAGGCTTTAAAAGGATGAGAACTCCCCATATTACACTTGATTGCTCCTGGCACCTTGAGCACCATTCCAGCTAATGGTGAGTTCTATAGAATGGCTTTGTACACATGATGCAATAGGCTGGAAGTCTATTGCCTGATATTGTCATTACCTAGCTGTGTAACCTACAGCAAGTCATTTAATTTAAGTAATTTATTCATTAAAAAAAAAAAAAAAACATTGCCTTTGAGACAATTTTGTCTCAAAGGACAGAGTCGAACTCATAGGTTAGACTTAATATCTCTAATGTCCTTTTCAAGATAATATTCTGATTTTAAGGTGATCATCAAGAAGAGAACTTTGAATTCAACAGTGCCAGTGTTCTTGATTTTTATAAATTCCCACACAGTCTTTTACTCCCCCTAATCCACATACTTTTCAGTGTGTGAACAACTAAACTGCTTAGAGGAGATTTACTGGTGACATAAACTCAAGGAGGATTCCAGCAAATTACATGTAATCATCTTTTTGGGTGCTTTAGAGAAGTGTGAAGTCCTAACTTTCATCGTTTCAACTTAAATTGGTTAACTAACAGCCTAAAAACAGATTAAAAATAGCTTAAAGTGAATTTCTAAAAATATAGGATTTTTATGCTCTAGCCAAGAGATCTTCCATGCAATTTCTTGTTTTAAGTTTACTACAAAGGCCTGGTGGCACAGTGGTTAAGCACTTGGCTGATAACCAAAAGGTCAGTAGTTCAAACCTACCAGCTGCTCTGCAGGAGGAAGACTTAGCACTCTACTTCTTTACAGATTACAGCATTAGAAACCCTATGGAGCAGTTCTACTCTGTCCTATGGGGTTGCTTCGAGGTGAAATTGAATCGATAGCAATGTTTTTTTTCTGTTTTATTTTGTTTTAAATTTGCTACAGATGTCACATGAAACTGATGATGAAATTAGCAAAAGTTGACTAATTGAATAGAACCATGGAGGTAGAATTCTGTTATGCCTAGTTGGAAGTCCTGTAACACTTAGACTTATGTGCTACATGGTGACTCTGAGCTGAAAAGTTCTCCAAACATTTTATATGAGGCTGGAAATTGACAGAGGCAGAAGATAATGAGTTTGATGTATACCTGAAAATTGGGGCAGCCCTAAGTGAAACTATGAAGAAATTGTTTAACTATACCATCCCATTGAGGGAGCTCTGGTAGCATAGTCCCTAAGGCACTTGACTGCTAACCAGAAGGCTGGTGGTTCAAACCCACCAGGCACTCCTCAGAAGGAAGGTTGGGCAATCTACTTCCATAGTGATACTGCCTCGGAAACCCAAGGAGGGGTCGCTATGAGTCAGGTCCAACTCTATGGCACATAACAACAACAACATCCTATTGAAGTACCAAGAGTTTTCCACAAAATTTACAATTGCAAAATTTCTTCAGTTTAAAGTGAATAAACCTCCAATCTAATAAAATTTTCCTATCCAGTTCCAATTTGATAAAACGGAATAAGCAGGTTCACCCTTTCTTTTCCACTGAATACAGCTAAACACTTGGACAGAATATATACAGCAGCTACATGAAGACCCTTAAAAATACATAGCAGCACACAGATTAAGGAAGAAGACACTAAGTTAGAAGCATATTTATCAATTTTTCCCACAAGCATCACCTAGACTGAACTCAAGGCCACCCAAATGCAGGCAGAAAAAGCTCTAGGAGAAGCCCTTCAGTTTAGGCTTCAGGAGCAAGAAAATGGTCACTTGACAATACAGCACAGGATTGGGGATCCTGCAGACGCCTGAAATTCTGGGGGAGAGAAAATTCCCTTCTAATTGGAAGAGTTGTGGTCCTAATATACACGAGGGTGGAGTGAATGTCAGTTTTTCTCTCTCTTCCCACTACTAATCCATAAACTCCAGTGGAGTTATAAGAAGTGCCTGGCAGAGCAGGGTAAATCCAGGTCCAGCTTTCTGGTTGCAAGTCTGAAAAGGGCATTCAGAGTGCTCAGAAATAATGGGAGAAATCATGGAAAGGTAGAAGCTCAAGAAAGCAAACTTATAAAGTTACTTATGAACACCAAGGCTCACCCTCATGTTGTGTGTGCAAAGTTCTGATGTTTTGAGCATACCAAAGATGCAGAAATAAGATGAGATTTAAATTATTGCAGATGTCCCAGACTAGCCATTGAAAGGGAGCTCTGGTGGCTTAGTGCCTAAGGCATTTAACTGCTAACCAGAAAGCTGGCGGTTCAAACTCACCAGCCACTCCTTGGAATGAAGGTTGGGCAATCTACTCCCGTTGTTTTACCGCCTTGGAAAGGAACACACATGGGTCAGACCCACATAACACTGCAAAGACTTTAAGACAGGAATGAAAGAAGGATATCACAATAGACACTGTAGAAAATGAAAAGAAAATTAGGAAATACTACAAAGCACACTATGCACATAAATTTGACAATATAGATAAATAGAGCAATTACTCAAAAGGCACAAACCACTTAAATTCACTCAAGATGAAACAGAAAATTCAAATAGTCTCATAACTATTAAGGAAAAGTACAGCTTTAGTTATAAACATTTTATATAAGAAAACTCTAGGCAGTTCCAGTAAGATGGTGGAATAGGCAGAAAGACTGCACAGACCCTCTTCAACAAAGAAAAGGGAAAACAATTAACACAGACACGGAAGATAATTCTGAACCCCTGAGCCTAGAAGGGAAGGATATAGAAGTGGACTAAACGCCAACTAGCAGAAGAATTTGCGTGAAAATACCAAAAATGAGACAGATGGAGCAGCGGTCTGGCAACGATCCTGAGTGATCCTGACAGCACAGACAGCTTGGAGATTCCCGAGTGGTGGTAGGACCTAAGAATTAACCTAAAAATCAGCCCTGATAGCCAGGGACTGCACAGAGGACAGTGCACGGGTGCTGGGGAATAAATGGAGAAGGTGAAGAGAAAGGCGGGCTGAGCTGTGGACTTTTGCCAGTCCAGAAGGTGCCACCATTTTGAATGTTACAAGCGGCTTGACTATTTTGGATATTTAAAGAGACAGCACTCTCCAAGATTCCAGGGGCTTAAGAAGAGGTTTGGCTTTCCAGCAACCCCAAGGACACTCCGGACCTGCAAGACTGAAAAGGTGCGACATTCCTCTTGTTACT
>NW_006921685.1:7687588-7696242 GCF_000298275.1 Orycteropus afer afer | reverse complement strand
TGGCTAAGTAAGCAAAGAAGACCAAAGAAATGAACAAATAATGCTCATCCAATGAAAGAATCAATGTAGTAAAGATGCCAGTTTTCCCAAATTGACTTATTGATTTAATGCAATTTGAATTAAATTTACCCAGGGTTCTTTGTTGATGAGATAAACTGATTCTATAGTTTATGTGAAAGTACAGAAGAGATAAAATAGCAAAAATAATTTTAAACTTCAATTATAAAGTTGAAGGGGTCACACTACGTGTTTTTAAGACTTACTATAAAGCTACATTCATCAAGATAGTGTGGTAAATCAATGGAACAGAGTAGAGTCCAAATTTAGATTCACACAAATATGGTCAATTGGTTTTCAACAATAATGTAAAGACAATTCAATAGGAAAACATAATCTTTTAAATAAATGGTGCTACAAAAATCCATAAGAAAAAAAAAATTGAATCTTGACCTAATCCTCACACTTTATACAAAATAACCATCACACATTTAAATGTAAAATGATTAATTACATAATATTTAAAGGAAAATATCCATATATGTATGAAAATTCATAGATCTGTATGCCAAAAATAGTCTATTTTACTCCAAATACATTAAAAAATAAAATTTTAAAAATCAGCCAACTCTCTGTCCTCTTCTTCATGCACATGATTATTACAATGGGTTACATTATTACAATATTACAATAGGTTACAAAGGATAAAGTAATCCTTCTAATGGGATCACAATATGCTGGTGAAATTTTAAGCAAATTAAAAATTTTGGTTCTTAAAAAATACCTTAAAAAGTAGGAATGTTACCTGTTGCTGTAACCATGATTGGTAAATTCTTCTCACTGCCATACTAGGCTTGCAAATTAAGTGGTTTTGCTCAGGATGTCTGTTATGCATTGAGGGGAGGGTTACTGTTATTGTTACTGTTATTGTTATGTGCCATCGACTCATAGCAATCCAACAAACAACAGAACAAAACACTCTCCCATCCTGCACCAGCCTCCCAATCCCTGCTATACCTAACCCCATCATTGCAGCCACTGTGTCAGTCCATCTTGTTGAAGGTCTTCCCCTTTTTCACTGACCCTCCATTTTACAAAGCATGATATCCTTCTCCAAGAAATGGTCCTTTCAGACAACATTACCAAAGTAGATGAGAAGGCTGGCCACTCTTGCTTCCAGGGAGCATTCCAGCTCACTTCTTTCAGGACAGGTTTCTTCATTCTTCTGGTAGTCCACGGTACTTTCAGTATTCTTCACCAACACCACAATTCAAAAGCATCAACTCTTTTTCAGTCTTCTTTATTCATTGACCAGCTTTCACATGCATATGAGGCAACTGAAAATAATGTGGCTTGGATCAGGCAAACCTTAGTCCTCAGAAGGACATCTTTTCTCAACAATTTAAAGAGATCTCTTGCAGTAGATTTGCCCAGTGCAATACAACTTCTGATTGATTACTTGACTGCTGCTTCCATACACCCATTTTATTTGTGGATCCAACTAAAATGGAATCTTTAACAATTTCAATCTTTTCTCCATTTATCGTGATGCTTTTTATTGGTCTGGTTGTAAAGATTTTCATTTTCTTTATCTTGAAGTGTAAACCATACTGTAGACTTTAGTCTTTAATCTTCATCAGTAAGTGCTTCAAGTCCTCTTCACTTTCGGCAAGCAAGGTTGCATCATCTTCATACTGCAAGTTGTTAATGAGTCTTCCTCCAATCTTGATGCCACCTTCTTCTTCATGTAGTCCAGCTTCTCAGATTATTTGCTCAGCACATACCTTGAATAAGTATGGTGAAAGGATATAACCCTGATGCACACCTTTCCTGATTTTTAAACCACGCAGTATCTCTTTGTTCTATTTAAACAATAGTTTCCTGGAATGTGTACAGGTTCCTAATGAGCACAATGATATGCTCTGGAATTCCCATTCTTCTTAATGCCATCCATAATTTGTTATGATCCACATAATCAAATATTTTTGCATAGTAAATAAAACACAAGTAAACACCTTTCTGGTATTCTTTGCTTTCAGTCAAGATCCATCTGACATCAGCAGTGATAATGCCTCATTCCACATCCTCCTCTGAATCCAGCTTGCATTGCTTGCAGTTCCGTGTCAGCATATTGCTGCAACCATTTTTTAATTATCTTCAGTAAGATTATTTATGGGAGGTCTGGTAGCATAGTGCCTAAGGCTGGTGGTTCAAACCCACCAGCCACTCCTCTGAAGGAAGATGGAACAATCTACTTCTGTAGTGATACTGCCTTGGAAACCCAAGGAGGGGTCGCTATGAGTCAGGTCCGACTCGATAGCACATAACAACAACAAACAACAAGATTATTTATATACCTGTGATATTAATGATATTGTTTGATAATTTCCACATTCTGTGGTATCACCCTTCTTTGGAATGGGTACAAATATGGATCTCTTCCAGTCAGTTGGCCAGGTAGCTGTCTTTCAAATTACTTGATATAGATGAGGAAGTGCCTCCCACGCAGCATCCGTTAATTGAAACATCTCCACTGGCATTCCGTTAATTACTGGAGCTGTGTTTTGGCCAATTCCTTTAGTGCAGCTCTGACTTCTTCCTTTAATTCCTTTGGTTCTTGACCATATGCCACCTCCTGAAAGAGTTGAACATTGACCAATTCTGTATTGTACAGTGACTGTATGAATTCTTTCCATCATATTTTGATGCTTCCTGCATCATTCAGTATTTTGCCCATAAAATCCTTCAGTATTGCAACTTGAGGCTTGAATTTTTTCTTCAGTTCTTCCAGATTGAGAAATGCCAAGTATGTTCTTCCTTTTTGACTTTCTAACACCAGGTCTTTACACATTTCATTATAATAATTGTCTTCTCAAGCTGCTCTTTGAAATTTTATGTTTAGCTCTTTTATCTTGTCATCTCTTCCATTTGCTTTAGCTGCTCTCCACCAAGAGCAAGTTTCAGAGTCTTTTCTGACATTCATTTTGGTTTTCTTCCTTTCCTGCTTTTTTAATGACCTTTTGCTTTCCTCATTTATGATGTTCTTGATATCATCCCACAACTTTTGGTTTAGAGATCATCTGAGGAGTAGAGGACAGGGTTAGAGGGAAGTTAATAACAAGTAGGAGGCCCCAGCTCTCACACAAGAGGCTAAATGTTTCTGAGGTGACTAGAGCACTTTAGAACATTAGTACTGGTACTAATACTCATATGTGTATTTGTCTTTCATGGTAGTAAGGGAGTGTAACCAAAGAAGCAGAGAGAGTGCAAAGAGAAAAATGGGTTACCAAACATATTGATACCATAAGCTTGCAAATGGCAGGTTAGTAGTTTTCTACTACTGTAGCAAATTGCCACAAATATTTAATGGCTTAAAACAACACAAATCTTTTATCTTATAGTTCTATAGGTCAGAAGTCTAGCATGGGTCTCACTGGGTTAAAATCAAGGTCTCAGTAGGTCTGTGTGCCTTTCTGGAAATCTAGGGGAGAATTATTTTCCTTGCTTCTTCAAGCTTTTAGAAACCACTACATGCCATGTCTCACAGCCCTTATTCTGACTTCAAAGCCAGTAATATTGCATCTTTCTGTGACATTCTTCCATACCTGCATTTGCCACTGACTCTCTTCATTCAGGGAGCTCTGGTGGTGTAGTGCCTAAAGTATTTTGACTGCTGACCAGAAGGCTGGTGGTTCAAACCCACCAGCCACTTCTTGGAAAGAAGGTTGGGCAATCTACTTCCATAGTGTTTTAAGTACCCTTGCAATCACATTGGACCCACTCAGATATTGTAGAATAACCTATTTTAACGTCAGTTAACTAACAACCTTAATTCCACTTTCAACCATAACTTCTCTTGGTCATGGAAATTAACATAATCACCAGTTCTGGTGGTTATATAAGTACACATCCTTATTGGGAACATTATTCTGACTACCACAGAAGATCGTACTAATTGATGATTTTTAAGAGTCTACCATGGAATTTAAAAAGATATTGATATGTTTGAAGGCAAAGCTAAAGCTGAAGGAGAATTTCACAATAGACCAAAAGTTAAGAAGCTTTTATTTTGTTCTAAGTTCTCCATATCCTATTAATATTACCCAGAAGTTCTTACCCTCTCATTTTGAGTCAATAAGTCCATAAACATGAGGTTGAATTAAAAGTCCATTTGGTGTTCTGTGTGTTTAGGAAACTAACTGAGTGTATCACGTGCTATACAATATAAGTCTAAACCCAATTTGCAAGTGCATCTTAACATACTAACTGTAATCAAAGAACAAAAAAAAAAGCAGTATTTATTGATTTACCTGGTATAAAATAAAAATAATTTCATTAGTGGAGAAAATCTCTGAAGAGGAAATGGAATAATGGATAGGAAAAAAATTCTAAAAACCAATATTCTCAAAATGTTCCACTGTTCATGTTTTCCAAGAACAATCACTTGATTAATCATTTAACTACAACTATATAGGTTGGACTGCATAAATATTTACAAAGACAATACTCTTTGGTTGGAAATACAGACAATTCCAACTGGCTACTGAAAATGCAAACTAGGATTATATTTATATTAGAGGATTCTTATGTTGTTTTCCAATAAACTATATGGTAAACAGATGCACCAATAATTCTCAACTTTTTTGCATAGTGGGCACTCATGAGAGATGATGGTATTTATAAGTATAATACAGCATAAGTATAATACATATGTTGAGATTAAAGTTCAAGCCTCTGTTCAGTATTTGTGATAACACCTCTTCTTTCCCACTCAAAGTAATACAGTAGACAGCTTAAGAATTAGATTGATGCTATGATAGGCTTAACCCAAGAGCCGACTAGCTTCTTGAATCTTCCCTCTTTAACACCCACATGTTAAAAATACTAAACACTAAAGCCAAAGATGAAGACATTGTTTTTGTTTGTTTGTTTGTTTTTACCAATTTTTACAGTATGACGTTGACCAATCAAGATATATTGATTATTGCTGGTGATTGGAAAGCAAAAGTTGGACATAAAGAAGAATCATCAGTAGTCAGAAAATATGGACTTGGTGATGGAAATGATGCATGATAGAGATTGCATGATAGAATTTTGCAAGACCAACAACTTATTCATTTAAAATAGCTTTTTGCAACAACATAAACAGCAGCTATACATGTAGACCTCACCAGATGGGATACACAGGAATCAAATCGACTACATCTGTGGAAAGAGAGGATGGAAAAGTTCAATTATCATCAGTCAGAACAATGCCAGGAGCTGACTGTGGAAGAGACTATCAATTGCTCATATGCAAGTTCAAGTTGAAGCTGAAAAAAATTAAAATAAGTTCTTGAGATAGGACCTTGATTATATACCACCTGAATTTAGAGACTAACTGAGGAATAGATCTGACATACTGAACACCAATGACTGAAGACCAGACAAGTTGTGGGATGAAATCATGAACATCATACATGAAGGAAGTAGAAGGTCATTAAAAAGACAGGAAGGGAAGAAAAGACCAAAATGGATGTCAGAAGAGTCTGAAACTTGCTCTTGAATGGAGAGTAGCTAAAATGAATAGGAAAAATGATGAAATAAAAGAACTAAAAAAAGATTTCAAAGGGTGATTTGAGAAGACAAAGTAAAGTATTATAGCTCAGTGTGCAAAGATCTGGAGTTAGAAAACCAAAAGGGAAGAACACATTCAGCATTTCTCAAGATGAAAGAACTGAAGAAAAATCTCAAGCCTCAAGTTGCAATATGGAAGGATTCTATGGGCAAAATATTGAATGATGCAGGAAGCATCAAAAGAAGATGAAAGGAATACACAGAGTCACTGTACTAAAAAGAATTGGTCAATGTTCAGCTATTTCAGGTGGTAGTATATGATCAAGAACCAATAATGTTGAAGGAAGAAGTCCAAGATGCACTGAGGAAATGGGTGAAGAACAAGGCTCCAGGACTTGATGGAATGCCCAATGAAATGTTTCAACAAATGGATCCAGCACTGGAGGTGCTTATTCATTTATGCCAAGAAGTTCTGCAACTAGCTACCTGGCCAACTGACTGCAACTGATCTATATTTGTGCCCATGCCAAAGGAAAAATGATCTTACAGAATGTGGAAATTATCAAGCAATATCATTAGTATCATGTGTAAGTAAAATTTTGCTGAAGATAATTCAAAAATGGTTGCAGCAGTAGATTGACAAGGAACTTCCAGAAATTGAAGCTGGATTCAGAAGAGGACATGGAATAAGGGCTATCATTGCTGATATCAGAAGGATCTTAGTTGAAAGCAAAGAATACCAGAAAGATGTTTACCTGTGTTTTATTGACTATTCAATGACATTCCACTATGTGGATCGCAACAAATTATGGATAACATTGAAAAGAATAAGAATGCATGACCAAAAGTAAACCAAACTCACTGTTGGTGAGTCAAACCTGATTCATAACAATCCCTCCTTGGGTTTCTGAGACAGTATCTCTACGGAAGTAGATTGCCCAGTCTTCGTTCCAAGGAGTGGCTGGTGGGTTTGAATCACCAGGCTTCTGGTTAGCAGTCAAATGCCTTAGGCACTATGCCACCAGTATGCACATGGGGAGCCTATAAATAGACCAAGAGACTGATGTTTGAACAGAAAAAGGTGATATTGCATGGTTTAAAAATCAGGAAGGGTGTACATCAGGGTTAAATCCTTTCACCATATTTATTCAATGTATATGATAAGCAAATATTCTGAGAAGCTGGACTATATGAAGAAGAAAGTGGCATCAGGACTGATGGAAGGCTCATTAACAACATACGATATATAGATGACCTAAAGCTTGCTTGTTGAAAGTGAAGTTGACTTGAAGCACTTACTGATGAAGAATAAAGACTACAGTCTTCAGCTATAGAAAATGAATATCCTCACAGCTGGACCAATAAGCAGTATCAAAATAAATGGACAAAGCTTGACATTTCATTTTATTTGGATCCATAATCAATACCCATGGAAGCAATAGTCAAGAAATCAGATGTCATCTTGCACTGAGCACATCTACAGCAGAAACCTCTTTAAAATGTTAAAGAGCAAAGATGTCACTAGAAGACTAAGGTGTGCCTAACCCAACCCATGGTATTTTCAATTGCCTCATATGCCTGTGAAAACTGGAAAATGAATAAGAAAGACCAAAGAAGAGTTTATGCCATTGAATTGTGGTGTTGGTGAAGAATACTGAATATACCATGGACAGCCAGAAAAATCAACAAATCTGTCCTGGAAGAAGGCTGCCAGAATGCTCCTTGGAAGTGAGAACGGCCAGACTTCTTCTCACCTACTTTGGTCATGTTGTCAGAAGAGACCATTCCCTGAAGAAGGATATCATGCTTGGTAAAGTAAGGTATCAGTGAAAAGGGGGAAGATCCTCAACATGATGGATTGAAACAGTGATTACAACAATGGGCTCAAGCATAGCAAGGACAGTGAGAATGGCGCAGGATGGGGCAGTGGTTTGTTCTACTATACACACCAAAGTAATTCCCATCTGAATCTCCATTCTGTGTCACTACATAAAATGCAGACTTTCTTAAGTCCTTCTGAGGAGTCAGAGATAGGGATTCTTTTATCCTGACTTGCGTTGTGCCAGGCTTTCCTGCCATTTTCCCCACTCCCACCATCTTATATTTCCTCTCCATGTTGGTGCAGTTTTTACTGTTCTTCCCCATTCTAAAACTAGACACCATTTTCCAAAGCACAACTGACATGAGGCTTTATTCTTCCACAAACTTCACAAAGGTATTCAGTTATAACATAAGGCAGAGTTCTTTGTTGTGTCATTTATGTACCCCAAGCTAGTAGACAGTTAAAAAAAAAAAATGAAATTCACTGTAATTTAGTCAATTCTGACTCCCAGCCACCCCCATTGGATTTCCAAGGCTGCAAACCTTTATGGAAGCAGACCACCCCATCTTTCTTCCACAGGGCGGCTGGTGGGTTCAAACCACTGAACTTTTAGTCAGTAGCCAAATGCCTTAACCATCACACCACCAGTGTTCCATGGAATGTAGTTGGAGGTCGTTCTGCTATGCATAGGGTCGCTGTGAGTCGGAGAAGACTTGATGGCACTTAAGAATAACATATATATAGGAGCTCTGGTGGCGTAGCACTTAAGGCATTTGACTGCTGCTAACCAGAAAGCTTATGGTTCAAACCCACCAGCCACTCCTCAGAAGTCACTGTACTAAAGATCCGTCAATCGACTTCCGTAGTGATACCACCTTGGAAATCCAAGGAAGGGTCGCTATGAGTCAGATTCAACTTGGCAGTGACTCTTGTTTGTTTTTGGTATATAATAAATATAAGGCTTAAGGAAAAATAAGGCAATTACAGTGCAGAAAAGTAGGAAATCTTACTCTTAAAATCTATCAGACATTTCTCAGCCTTGCACTAAATCTTAGGATGAATTCACTCTTTCCCCTGAGAAAAACTTATCATTAGTTTGTATTAAGTGCCCAGCCGAAACCAAACTGGTCAACTTCATGATGGTCTTTCAAAAATGCTCTTCTCGGGGTTCCGGCAAGATGGCAGACTAGGCAGAAGGATTGCACAGACCCTCTTCAACAAAGAAAAGGGAAACCAATTAACACAGACACAGAAGATAATCTTGGACCCCTGAGCCTTG
>NW_006921685.1:7652685-7679368 GCF_000298275.1 Orycteropus afer afer | reverse complement strand
TTGAATACCAAAGCTCATGCAAATGTTTACCCCCTAAAACAAAAACTCTTGCATCTCAAATTGCAACACAAATTTCCAATGGAAACATTGAAGCCCAGATTTGTTTGTTTTCCTTAAATAATTACATAAATCTAGATTATATATACAAACAGTCACAGAACAGTCTTTGATAGTGGAAAATGTTTTCCAATCACAAATGAATCCAACTTAAAGAGAAGTGAGAAACAGAGAAAGAGAATGTCTGTTCATAAAATTACAGAAGTCATGTAATTCTACCACCATGCACATGCAAAGATACCTTTTAATCTGATTTAATTCTTTTTTTATTTTTTAAATAAGTCACATGATAACTGCCCTGTGATTGCTATTATTAGTTACATAGAGCTTATGACCTTTATTACATTCCAATGGGTTGTAATATTTCACAGAACAATAATTATAACGTGTGGCCTACAATCTCTTAGCTTTGTTTCCAAATTGCATATAATGTGGAAGAAGTATTGTACAAAAGCATAATTTACATATTTGGAATATAAAGCATGCCCATGTTCATAAACCAAAGCAATAAGGCATCTGTATGATAAATGCAGAAAGGATAAACAGAATGTGGCCGCTGAGAGCACATTAATTGAAATTTCAAGAGATTTCCTCGTAATACCATATAGTGGTTAATAATGTGATCTTTTCTTCTTCTTCTTCTTCTTTTTTAAGTTTATTGTGGTGAAAATATAAACAGATTTCCTCGTAATACCATATAGTGGTTAATAATGTGATCTTTTCTTCTTCTTCTTCTTCTTTTTTAAGTTTATTGTGGTGAAAATATAAACAACAAAACATTTGCCAATACAACAACATCCACATTTGTAATTCAGTGACAGTGATTATATATTTCACTTTATGCCACCATTATCCTTTTCCAAAATATTCAATTACCATTAGGATAAAATCAAAGCTCACAAGAAAAGCCCCTCTTTCCTTCTCCTTTCTACCTATAGTAACAATACTTTTGGTTTCTATATGTTTGCTTATTCTATATACGTGTTTTTGTCCTTTTTTGACTGACTTACTTTGTTCAGTATAACACTGTGGCATGCATCAAAACTTCATTTCTCCTTATGGCTGTGCAGTATTTCATTGTATTATATGCATATTTTATTTATTCATCTGTTGATGGACATTCTGATTGTTTCTACCTTTTAGCTATTGTAAATAAAGAGCATTGAATAGGTTTTTGTGTTCTTGCTTTCATTTCTTTAGGTATATACCTAGGATTGGGATTACTGGGTCATATGGTAATTCTGTATTCATCTTTTTGAGGAACCATTTAAACTGTTTTCCTCAGTGGCTATCCCATTTTACATTCCTACCAGTATTGGACAGGGATTCTAACTTCTCCATAACCTCACCAACACCTATTTTTTGGTTTCTTTAAATTTTCATTGTGATTCGGGTGAAATTTTAGAGAGTAAGTTGGTTTTAAATTCAACAATTCATACACTTTTTTGTTTCACAACACTGATTACAATTCCTACAATATAAGGCACTCTTCCCAGTTCCTCCCTGTGTTTACTATTTCCATCCGCCTTCTTTCCCATCCCTTCCTGCCTATTGAGCTTTATTCTTGGGAAAATGACGCTGCCCTTTTCATCTTGCATGGTTGACTGTTCTCAGCAGTGCATACTTTCCTGCTGTTATTGTTCACTTTCTAAGACTGTCTATTGTTTGGTTGGAGCTATGGTGGTCCAATCAGTAAGGCATTTGACTCATCAGCTTCTCCATGACAAGGCTGCTCCAAGATAAAGCAGTCTGCTTCCCTCAAGATTATAGCCTTGGAAATACTATGTTGTTGTTGTTGTGTGCCGTCGAGTAGGCCACGACTCAGCGACCCCTCCTTGGGTTTATGAGGCAGTATCACTACAGAAGTAGATTGCTTCATCTTCCTTCTGATGGAAATACTATGGGGGAGGTGTATTCTGTCCTATAGGGTCACTATGAGTTGTAATTCCATCTATAGCAGTGGTTTTGGTTTCTGATTTATTGTTTGGCTGAAAGTTGAGCCACAACGATTCATTTCCAGGCTTGAAGAGTGACTAAGGGCTATAATTTTAGAGAGTCCATCAGTCTCTCTCAGACCAATCAGCCTGGTCTTTTCTATGATTTTGAGTTTTATTTCACATTTTTCTCTCACTCTGTCCAGGACCTCCTATTCTTATCCCTTTCAGAGTGGTCAGCATTGGTAGCCAGACACCATCTAGTTCTTACGGTCTCATAATTGTGGAAGCTGAGATCTGTGTGGTCCATTAGTCCTTTGGACTGATTGTTTCCATGCATCTTTGATTTTCTTTGCTCTTCTTTGCTTCAGTCACGGAGAGAAAAATAGTTGCTCCTTACATGTCTGCTCAAAAGCTTTTAAGACCCCAGTTGCTACTCACTGAAGTAGGATGTAGAACATTGTCCTTGTGGACTATGTTATGCCAATTGACCTTCTTGTGCCCAGAGACTAGGATCCTGAGCCCCCAGGACTAGCAACTCATTCTCTCTTTTGGTTATGGCTAAGAAATTTTCATAACTTTGCCCCGTGTGTGCTCTACTATATCTGTGGATGTATTTGCAGCACATACTTATGTAGAAATATCCTCTGTCAGACCTATGTATTCATGGGTGTAGTCCCATTTGCCTTCCCATTCCTGTTCAGTTTGTGTGTCTATCTGTGCATACATTTGTATATTATTGTTACTACTATCATTTCAGAATTAGGTATATAATAGTATTAACCTTTGTTGCCTTTGACTCCTGTGCTCCTCTTTTCTAACCTTGATCATTTTCTGCTGATCTCCCTCTTATTGAGTATCGCCTTTCTGTTTACCCAAGTTAATGCATGTCTATCCTCTAGCTACTGTTTTACCATTTTATATGGTGAGATATATAGATCCTGTTTCTTTTTTGTACAAAGGGATATTCAGTTTTTACCAGCACCATTTGTCAAAGAAACTATCTCTTTACTATTTAATGGGTTTTGGCCCTTTGTCAAAGATCAACTATGGATCAGAGATAGATGGATTTACTTCTGAATTCTCAATTCTGTTCCATTGGTACACTGGTATCTGTCACTGTATCAGTACCAGGTTGTTTTGAGCACCATGGCTGTAAAGAAGGTTCTTAGATTAGGTAGAGTGAGGCTTCCTACTTTGTTTTTCTTCAATAATACTTTGCTTATCTGGGTCCTCTTTCCTTTCCATATAAATTGGTGATTATTTTTTTATACCTGGTTAGAGAATGCTATTGCAATCTGGATAGAGATTGCATTGTATCTGTAGATTGCTTTGGATAGTATTGACATTTTCACAATCACCAAGGCAAAATATGCTCACCTATATATGCACTCATCCTTTCCTCCTTGCTGCCTGATGAAAGAATTCTCTCCCCTTCTGTCAATGGCAAATGCTTCTCTGTGCTCTCACTTTTTCAGTCTTATTCTGTTTTCTCTCTCCTGTCTCTCCAACTCCTCTCTCTCCACTGGCTCCTTTCCATCAGCACTCAAATATGCTACAATCTCTCCCGATTAAAAACATTTTTTTTTCTCAGTTCCATATCTTACTTCAGGTATTACTGTATTTCTTGCCTGCCATTTATAGGGGAAAAAAATTATTAGAAGTTCCCTACTTGTTTCCTCAATTCTCACTACACCTTTACCCAATGCAATCTGATTTCCACCTCTACCTTTCTACTTTTTGCAAGGTCATCAGTGACTTCCATCCCTATTTCACATATAGCATTTGACAACATTGGCAATGCTGTCCTTCTCGATATTTTCTCCTTTAACTGCCATGGCATTCCACATTTCCAGCTTCTTCAGAATCCCTTGTGGGCTCTTCTTTCCTTACCTGTCCCTTATTGGTTTGTGTTCTTCAAAGTCCCGTACTAAACTTTTTTTCTGTTCACATTTTACAGTCCTTTCCTATATGATCTCATCTATTCCTATGGCTTTCATTACCATCTTTGTGCTGATAGTTTCTACTATGTATCTCTAACCCTTATTTCTTTTTAGGTTGTCAGATTAGAACACCCACCCCCTTTTAATGTCTATAAAAGTATTAAACTCACATACTCAAAAGTGAACTTGTCACCTTCAAAATATTTGGCCAATTTCTAAAGTTCCCAGTCTCAGTAAAAAGCTTGACCATTCATTCATCAGTTGCCCAGGTCAAAAAATTGAGTCATCTTTGATCTTTCCTTTTTGCTCTTCTTATATATCTCATCACTTCTAACTGTTAGCTTCTCTCACATTAGTTTACTTCTTATCATCTCCATTGATATTACTGTAGTTCATACTATCATCATCTCTCATCTATATGGCAACAACTTGGTAGAAAAAGGCTATAATTACTAGCTAAAAATATAGCTATAGGATTTATAGGGATATGTAGTTCATAGGAATGCAGGGCTACAGCTTACCTTCCTTGTTACCTAAGGGTAGCCTGACTGAAAATAAAGTCAATGCAAAGGAATGCAAAACATAGAAGGAGAAGCACATTCCTTTGCAGCATGTGCACCCCTTGGAACATTGAACCTGAAGTGATGTTTATCCCTGGAAATTTCCCAGTTATTTGGGTTAGTGCATTTCATTTTTGATTTTGATTAGGCAAATGTATTGAAATTCTATCACTTGACATTTAAAGGTTCTGACTTATAAAATTATTGTCCAGGATATAATATGTCCTTTATCCTTGGTTCTTAGCACAAAGCGTGTCAGGTACTTAATTTGCTCAATGAGTAATGTATGTAAAGCACTGTACTTTCATCTTTACATCAATACCAGCACAGAACAATGTGCTTTCATGGCTTCAACAAGTATTTATTGAACATCTACTATTTTCAGGTATTCCAGATACTGGGAGTACAATCCTGGGGGAAAAAATATATAATAGCTTACCCTAATAGAATTTATATTTAGTGTATCAAATATAGGGAATAAGGAATGAAGATGTTCTTGTTTGCAAAGGATATTTACTATTTTTGTCCATAATTTTTAAAAAGTTCTTTTGATTTTAAGTAGAAAGTTATTAGATCTGAATCAAAGATATCATTCAGTGTTTGCTCATCAGCACAAGATATTTATGTGAAAATGGATCAAGGACATGATATCAACTAAAAGAAAATATGTTCAAACAAACCAAGGATTAAAATTTCATCAGAAATAAATTCTGTTTACACAGAGCAGATCCAAGTCATAGAAAAACACTCAGGGTCACTGACTCTTTAGCTCAATATTTTAAGTACAGTGGAAAAATATAGAATGTAGAGTAAGTAGTCATACATCTTGTTTTAAATAAAAGACACTGTACTCTTGGGGAAATTTCCTAAACTTCTTGAAGACTTTATTCCCTCTTCTATTTTAAATATATATATATATATATATATATATATATATAGCATTCAATTCACAAGGTCTCTTCTATTCACATTGAAAATAAGCCAATGATCATTAAATATCAGTTGAATGAATGAATGCTAAGGCAAATCTTAAATGACATATTATACATGTAAGAGTTATAAGCTATAATGAATTATATGTGGGAGAAAGATGTAGCAGTCTGCTTCCATAAGGATTTACAGTCTTGGAAACCCTATGGGGCACTTCTACTCTGCCCTATAGGGTCACTATGAGTGGGAATTTACTCAATGCCAGTGGATAGTAGGGAATGCGTTACATAATGTGAGTTGCTTTTGGTGATATTATTATTATTAATATTATTATTATTATTCCTATGAGATCTAAGGCTGTGGAAGGGTTGTGTAGGGGAAGAGAGATTACTAGAATAAGAAAGAAGTATAAGAATTAAAAAAACTTAAAATATCTAACCCCGTAAGAGAAACATCAAAAGGATCTATTGTAAGCAACATTTCCAACTAAGGGAAGTTTGGTTTAACTGAATACAATCCCTGCATTTCCCTCCTTTGGTACTGTCATGGTTCTTTCTATAAACACCCCTATTGCTACACTCTATCCATGTACTAAAAGTACCTCTTCACCCAGTCACACTCCAATTATCTTCAACTTGTTGTAGAAAAGCAATTTGATTACCTTTCTTGTCTATAACTTTTGTCTGCATACACAATCCTGCATTAGTAGTAAGAACAAACATTAATCTACAACTGGATACTTAGGTAGACAGATCAGATTATCAGTTATAGACTGGCAAATGGAACGATGTTGTTGTTGTTAGGCTCCATCAAATTAGTTCTGACTCACAGTGATCCTATGTACAACATAACAAAGCACTGTCCAGTGCTGCACCATCATCACAATCTGTGGAAAGAAATGATGGGAAAGCTCAATATCAGGAAACAGAACAAAACCAGGAGCTGACTGTGGAACAGACCATCAATTGCTATTATGTGAGTTTAAGTTGAAGCTGAAGAAAATTAAAACAACTCCACGAAACCAAAATATGATCTTGAGTATGTTGTTACATGCCATTGAGTTGGACACAACTCATAGCGACCCTTCCTTGGGTTTCCAAGGCAATATCACTACGGAAGTAGATTTCCCTATCTTCCTTCCAAGGAGTGTGTATATTCCACCTAAAATTAGTGGCCATCTGAAGAGTAATTTGGCTCATTGAATGCCAATGACCAAAGATCAGACCAGTTGTGGGATGGCTCAATGACATCATATATGAAGAAAGTAAAAGGTCATTAAAAAGACAGGAAAATAAGAAAAGACCAAAATGGATGTCAAAGGAGATTCTAAAACTTACTCTTGAATGTAGTTGCTAAAGAGAATGGAGGAAATGATGGAGTAAAAGATAACTCAACAGCAGATTTCAAAGGGTGGCTCAAGAAGACAAAGTAAAACACTGCAATGAAATGTGAAAAGTCATGGAATTACAAAATCAAAGTGGAAGAACACACTTCACATTTCTCAAGTGGAAAGAACTGAACAGAAAAGTCAAGGCTTGAGTCACAATATTGAAGGAGTCTATGGGCAAAAACTAAATGAAACAGGAACCATTGAAAGAAAATGGAAGGAATACAGAGTCATTGTGCCCAAAAGAATTGGTTGACATTCACGCATTTCAGGAGGTAGCATATGATCAAGAACCTATAGTAGTGAATGAAGAAGTCCAAGCTGCACTGAAGGCACTGGCAAAAACAAGCCTCCAGAATTTGTAGAATAAGCATAGAGATGTTTCAACAAACAGATGTAGTGCTGGAAGTGCTCACTCATTTATAAAATTTGGAAGACAGAAACCTGGCCAAATAACATAAAGAGATCTATATTTGTGCCAATTCCAAAGAAAGGTGATTGAACAAACAGAGATATTATCAAACATACTATTAATATCACATACAAGTAAAATCTTGCTGAAGATAATTCACAAATGGCTGCAGCGCTATATTGAAAGGGAACTGCAAGAAATTCAAGCTGGATTCAGAAAGAATGTGCAACCAGGGACATCATTGCTGATGTCGGATGGATCTTGGCTGAATGCAAGGAATGCCAGAAAGATGTATACCTGTGTTTTATTGACTGGGCAAAGGGATTCATTCCACACTGTGAATCATAACAAATTATGGATAACATTGAGAAGAATGAGAATTCCAGAACACTTCATTGTACTCATGAGGAACCTGAACATAGGCCAAGAGACTGTCATTCAAAAAGAATAAGGGGATACTGCATGGCTTAAAATTAAGAAGAGTGTGTGTCAGGGTTATATCCTTTTACCATACTTATTCAATCTATATGTTGCACAAATAATCTGAGAAGTTGGACTATATGAAGAAAAATGTGGCATCAGGATTGGAGAAAGAAAGACTCATTAACAACCTATGATATGCAGATGACACAATCTTGCTTGCTGAAATGGAAGAGGACTTGAAGCACTTACTGATGAAGATCAAAGACTACAGCCTTCATATGGATTACATCTCAACATAAAGAAAAAAATCCTCCCAGCTGGACTGATAAACATTACAATAAATGGAGAAAAGATTGAAGTTGTCAAGGATTTCATTTCACTTGGATCCACAATCAATGTCCACAGAAGCAGAAATCAGACGATGTCTTACACTGGACAAATCTGCTACAAAATACCTCATTAAGTGTTAAAGAACAAAGATATCAGTTTGAAGATCAAGGCACGCTGGACCCAAGCCATGGTATTTTTAATAACTGCATATACATGTGAATGACAGCCAATCACCATGGACTTTATTCCCTCTTCTATTTTAAATATATATATATATATATATAGCATTCAATTCACAAGGTCTCTTCTATTCACACTGAAAATAAGCCAGTGATCATTAAATATCAGTTGAATGAATGAATGCTAAGGCAAATCTTAAATGACATATTATATATGTGAGAGTTATAAGCTATAATGAATTATATGTGGGAGAAAGATGTAGCAGTCTGCTTCCATAAGGATTTACAGTCTTGGAAACCCTATGGGGCACTTCTATGCTACCTCCTGAAATGTGTGAATGTCAACCAATTCTTTTGGGCACAATGACTCTGTATTCCTTCCATCTTCTTTTAATAGTTCCTGTTTCATTTAGTTTTTGCCCATAGACTCCTTCAATATTGTGGCTCAAGCCTTGACTTTTCTGTCCAGTTCTTTCCACTTGAGAAATGTGAAGTGTGTTCTTCCACTTTGATTTTGTAATTCCATGTACAGGTTCCTCATGACTACAATGAAGTGTTCTGGAATTCCCATTCTTCTCAATGTTAGACACAATTTTTCATAATCCACACAATCAAATGCTTTGGCATAGTCAATAAAACATAAGTAAACATTTTTCTGGTAGTCTTTGTTTCCAGCTACGATCCATCTGACACCAGCAATGGTACCCCTCATTCCACATCCTCCTCTGAATCCAGCTTGCATTCCGTCCAAGAGGTCCTTTGCAGCAGATTTGCCCAATGCAGTATGTCATCTGATGTAATGTCTTGATTGCTGCTTCCACTGGTGTTGATTGTAGAGCCAGTGCATTTGAATTGCTGTGTTGGTGAAGAATATTGAAAATATAATGAACTACCAGAAGAATGAACAACTATGTCTTGTACATATGTACAGCCAGAATGCTCCCTAGAAGCAAGAATGCCCAGACTTCATCTCAAGTGCTTTGGTCATGTTGTCGGAAGGGACCAATCCCTGAAAGAAACTTGGTAAATTAGAAGGTCAATGAAGAAGGGGGAGACCCTCACAATATGGATTGACACAGTGGCTGCAATCATGGGCTCAAGCATAAGAAAGATCATGAGGATGGCACAGAACTGGGTAATGTTCCATTCTGTTGTACATAGGGATGCTGTTTTGGTTATCTCTCGTGCCTCTCTAACAGACATATACCACAAATGAGATGGCTCGAACACACAGGGATTTATTCTCTTACAGTTTTGGAGGCTAAAAGTCTGAGGCAAAGTGCCAGGCTCTAGAGGCTGTGTGAAACCCCTCCAACTTTGGGCTTCAGCTCTGCCCCCAGCTCCCAGCCCATTGGAGCTAGAGGCTTTTCTTCACTCAGGCAGATGCTGGTGGCTAAGGCTTACAAACCCAAGGTCGACAAGCAAAAAGGCACAATCTCAGTATTACCAAACAACAAGACAGGCTAGTAATTTAAGTTCAGAAAAAGTCCCAAGATCAGCAGGACATGACAGGCTCTGCTGAACAATGACTTGGCTACCTGCAGGGTTCAAGTGTGCTAAAAAGCTGGAGACCTTCTCCAAAGTTGTTTCTTATATACTGGAAGCAGCTCAAAGCCCTAAAACCGCTACTTAGCTGCTCCAGTAGATTCCACCATGGACTTAGTTACCAATCTCACCATGGGCAATAACTTCATCCAGCTGCTGAGCCATTCAAAACCAGGCCCAGCCAAGCTGACACATAACCTTAACTACCACAGTCACTATGAATCAGGACTGACTTAACAGTATTTAACAACACTGAAATACCAGTACCAATTTCTGATTCTAACTGATACCAAGCCCCATGTGCTCCACAGGATTTTCAATGGCTGATTTTTCAGAAGCAGATCACCAGGCCTTTCTTCCAAGACTTCCACTTAGAAGTGAGTATATTAACTGGTTGCACCACCCAGGGGACTCCTGTGGAAATAAATGTGTCTATTGCACAGTAAATAATTTTGATGTGTCTGGGTCTAAATAAAGGCTCGCATAATAAAAGTGTCTGGATGAGAGAAGAGGGAGTGTTGTTGTTTTTATGTGCCATCGAGTCGGATTGACTCATCACGACCCCCCCTTGGGGTTCCAATACAGTATTACTACGGAAGTAGATTGCCCAACCTTCCTTCAGAGGAGTGTCTGGTGGGACTGAAATGCCAGCCTTCTGGTTAGCAGTCAAGTGCCTTAGGCACTATGCTACCAGAGCTCCTAGAACAGGGGGTAGACAATTTAATCTTGTGTTGGGGGGGGCAGAGGAGGTATAGGAAAAAACTGTCTTAAAAAAAATAAAGGCAAGGTAAGAAAAATAAAATTTCCAATGCTTGGTTTTAGGAATTAAATAATCAGGCATTATTTTGAATACTACCATTCTCACTCCCCCCTACTGTATATTATTCTTAGACCTGGCAAATCTCAATAAGTAAATCCAATAAATTTAAGAAAAGGATAATAAAAACCACCTTTTGAATAGTTAAAGGAAAGAAATGCTATCCCATCACTTATTTTCCTAAGGGCCTTTTATAGATTTAGCACTTTGTCACAAACATATCTTAAATACTTATATAAGGGGGATATGTAGTATTGAAATCTTCATCTCAGAAAAACACATCCTGAGGGTTCCTCCATGATGTGGGTGTGACAGATTCACTCCTTGGATCTAAAATGTGGCTGTGCTGAAGAAGGGAAGCAATTCTGTCCCAGACTGATTAAGGGGAGACAGAATCCTGAAATCTTATTATCTGACAAAGCCCCAGAGAGCCTGAGGCACTGCTCCACTACTCAGACACCATCAACCAAACGTGGATATTTTAAGTTTGGCCAAGAACTCTATCAAAGGCAAAGATTCTGAGAATAAACAGGGACAGATTAGGTCTCTTGAAAAACATTACCGCTATAGGTTTATTTGCATCTGCAAGAAAGATATATTCAAGTCCTAACCCCTGGTACTGGTGAATATGATCTTATTTTGATATATCATCATTGCAAATGTAATTATTTAGATTCGCATGGGGTCATACTGAGGTAGGATGGCTCCTAATTCAATATGAATGGTGTCCTTATAAGAGGAGAAGAGACAACAGACCCAGAGGGAAAACATGCATATAAAAATGGAAACATACATTAGAGTTAATGGTACCACAAGCTAAGGAATGCCCGTGGCTAGCAGAAAATGGAAGAGACAAAAAAGAACCTTCCCCTAGGGCCTACAGAGAGGGCTTACACCTTAATTTCTGACCTGAAATTGCCCCTGCTTACACCTTAATTTCAGACCTCTGTCCCCAGCTCTTTTTGCTATCAGCTGTGTGGCATGTAAAGGAGCAATGATTTATCTATGACTGGCAGTCTGAAGTTATGAGTCCCATTAGCCAGAGGATTTTAGCTAGTCAATTAACTTCTTGGATCTCATGAGAGAATGAGTGTGTGATATAAACAATTATTTTCACTCCCATTACTTTGTCATACTGTGATGGTTTTCATGCTGCTTTGTTGCAGGAAGTTATGCCACCAGTATTTCAAATACCAGCAGAGTCACCAAGTTTTAATGGAGCTTACAGACTAAGACAGACTAGGAAGAATGGCCTAGTGATCTCCTCCTGAAAATTAGTCAATGAAACCCTATGTATCACATAAGAGCATTCTTTGACTCACTTGCTTTGGACACATCACCAGGAGGAATTAATTTAATCACTAGAGGAAGTCACCATTTTTGGTTAATTAGAGGGCCAGCGATGGCAAGGGAGACCCTCAGTCCAATGGACTATCATAATAGCTACAATGATAGACTAAAACCAGTTACTGCGAGGATGACGCAGGACAGGACAAAATTTCATTCTGTAGTACATAAGGTCTCCATGAGTCAAAACTGACCTGACATCTACCATCCATGTAGCTCCTTAGCAATAAATTACTAAGTTTTAACTAGTCCACCCTTCCTTGTAGCTAAAAGTGAGCATGGAAGAGTAGAAATGATTTAGCAAATTTTAGAATGGGGGAAATTTTTCCTTTATCTTCTTAAAGGTAAAGTCATACCACCTTCCTACTGGTTGTGAAATGGCAATGGCTGGAGCAATAACCTTAGACCCATGGGTAGGGGACACATGTTGAAGATTGTAGAGCCTCTCTATGAACATGGTTTCCTGAAGGACATCACTGAACAGAGAAGTCCCACCAGCCCTGCACCACTCACCTTTCAACTTCTTATTTAAGGTACTTCATTTTTCAGTCTCTTTGTTGCATTGGAGTCCCTAGGTGTTGCATATGGTTAATGGGCTCAGTTGTTAACCAAAAGGTTGGAGGTCCACCTAGAAGTGACTTAGAAGAGAAGCCTTGTGATCCACGTCTAAAAAATCATCCATTGCAGATCCTATGGAGCGTGGTTCCACTCTGACACACAGTTCTACCACGAGATGGAACTGACTAGAGAACAACTGTGTTTTGTTTGTTTGGTTGGTTGATTTGCTTGGTTTTGTTATATTAGCTTAGCCTGACCTTAGCTAGTGTAGAAGATGCTGATCAAATAATCTCTAAAGTATGTTCCAGTTCTGAACATTAATAAATATCATGTAGGAAACAAAAAATTTTATTTTAGGATTCAAGTAAAACACAAAGGAGAGGAGGATTATTATCCTGCCAGAGATGATTTCAGAAGCACATGCTAAGGCTTAAGATCAACTGTGCAATGATCTTTTATTCTCTTTCTCAGTCTCTCATACTTAAAGGCCCCTTCATCATATCTTTTAATTGGTCAGTTAATCACTTTCAATATCCTTTCATTTTACTACCATGCAGTTTGACAATAGATTACCTTTACTACAAAGGCTATCTTTAAATTCCCATGGAACATTTAGTAAAGTTTCATTATCCCCAGGCATAATCCCATGAGAAGATTAAACCACTAAAAGTGCTTTTCTGCCAATCAGCATAAAACAACCAAGAAGGGCTTGTAGATGATGTAGGACTTGAAACCTGAAATCCTGCAGCTTACATGGGAGAGCCAGGAGTTCTGGGAAAGTCAACTGAATCACACTCACTCTCATCTACTGCACATCTGTGCCCAAAAATAAACTTAAAGAACCTTCTAACTGTTTTGTGTAGGCTTAAACACTTAATATTACACAAATTTGACAGACACAATCTGTAGACACACACGAAGATGATCTATTTATTAATTGTTAAACATTTTTATTACCAATGTTTTCATTTGAACCTTAATATGAGGACTTAATTATCAAAAGAACGAGTAATTTGACTTAATTAAATTCTTTGTATATATTTAATCATAATAATCTTTTGATATTTAAAGGAGGAAAATATATTATAGATAAATGTGAACATAGATGAAATTGGAATCAGAGAGAGATTGCCAAGTTACAATATCTTAAAATGAAGAAGTCTGGGTATCCCAGAGTACAACTGATTGGCATTGTTGGCCTTGGGGTGGGAGATACATTAGAGAAGGACTAAGGGATTGCTAAAAAATAAAAGAAGAGAGGTTCAATAATCCACCCATTAGTCTACCTCCCACACTGAAGCAAATTTGATCATTGTCATACTCTGCTTAAAATTCATAAATAGATTCCCATTGTCCTTAGAAAGAAATGTACAAAATTCTAACTTGACCTGAAAATATATTGTGTGTTGGGCCCCTAATTACTTTTCTGATATCACATGAAATCATTTTCTCCAATTTAGCCACACTGGATTTCTCTCAATTCTCTCCCTGTGCCAACCTCTTGCCTAACTCAGGGTCTTTGTACATGCTGTTCCCTTCACCTAGTGCAACTTTGCTTCTCTTTTCTTTATGAATCAACCTTCAAATCTTGCTTTATATATTATTTCCTTAAAAGAGGAATCTTCCTTAACTTCCTAGACAGGATAAGGTTTCTCTCCTTCTCCTATCTACAAGTGCCCTAATAATTATTCAATTCTACCTCACCTTGTACTTATGCAAATCACTATACCATCTTAAATTATTTCATTAGTTGCTTAATATGTGTCTTCTGCACTTAGCTACAAGCCCAGGTGAGAATTTTATCTGCCTCATTCATTATTATATCCTCTGTGCCTAGACCAGTGACACAGGAATATTAATGCTCAAGAAATATTTATTGACTGGTTCCTTAATTTTACTTAGACTCCTCTATCCCCAAATACAATGATCCCACATCCTTAGTAATAATTCCCACCAAAATATTTTTATCCTTATGTATATATTCATGTGCCTGAAGGCAGCTTCATATTTCTATAATTCATAGTTGTCATACCTAACATTTTATTCCATTCAACCACACATCTGTACAAGCAATAACATTTGTAAATGTAGTAGTCTCCAGGAATGCTTTTTATTTGGGTCCTATATTACTGAAAAGAATCTCAATTATTTGGCAAGCTGATATCCTCATAAGATTTTATCTGTCCAGCAAGGCAGATGAGGGAAATCATAAGAGAGAGAATAATAAAGGAATGAAGCACTTTTTAAAACAAACACTTGTTTAATTTGTTTCCTGATATGAAAAATTTTGGTGATGTACTATGGTGAGGTGTTTGGCTCAAATTATCTAAAATCTATGGAACACCTAAAGTCAACCTACATACACACATTTGAATACCACCTTCATGGGGGTTGGAAGTGGGGAGAAGCAAATGGTTCAAGGCAGGTTATTTCTACCTCTCAGGTCAATTCTAAGTTAGGCTTTTGACCCCCAAAGAATTTCACTGGTTCTTGAAAAAAAAAAAAAAATGTTATAAACATATAGATTCAGAAACCTCTTTGTAAGAACTCCTGGTGAGTGTGTCCTCTGAGTGGAAACATTTTTACTTATCATAAAGAGAAGTTTCTGAATAAATGTGAATTCTACAGATTTTCTCTTAATGGAATTGTGGTAGTTAAGGTTATGGGTCAACTTGGCTGGGCCTGGTTTTGAGTGGCTGGGCAGCTGGATGTAGTTATTCCCCACGATGAGATTGGTAATAAACTTCATGGGGAAGTCTACTGAAGTGGCTGAGTAGCTGCCTTAGGGATGTGGTCTGTGTCTAGTATATAAGAAATTGGGAGAAGGGTCTCAGCAGCTTTTGGAACACTTGAATCATGCATGTAGCCAAGTCATTTTTCAGCAGCCTGCCATGTTGTCTGCTGATCTTGGAATCATTAATGAACTTGATTCAGTAGCCTGCCATGTGGGTTGATAATATTGGGACTGTGCCATTTGACTTGTCAACGTTGGGTTTGCCAGCCTCAGCTGTTAGCAGCTGCCTAAGTGAAGACATGCCTCCAGCTCCAGTGGGGCAGGAGCAAGAGGCAGAACTGAATACCAAGGTCAAGGGGCTTTGACCCAGCTTCTAGAACTAACACTTTGAACTTGGACTTCTAGCTTCCAAAACTGTAGGAGAATAAACTCTTGTTTGTTAAAGTCACCCATTTGTGATATTTTTCATTAGAGTAGCACCGGGTAACCAAAACAGGACAAATAGCTGGTGATACTACATAATTTAATTTCTTTGGATAGATTCTGCTGGTCACAAAAACCAACAGGTAACAGTTCTACTTTTAATTTCATCATATCATAAAATGCAATATAATGAGGAACCCTGGTAGCATAGTGGGTAAGTGCTTGACTACTAACCTAAAGATTAGAAAAAAAAAAAAAATCGAACCACCAGGTAGGTGTTCTGTGGAAGAAAGATGTGGCAGTCAGCTTTTGTAAAAATTACAAAAATACAAACCAAACTCACTGGCATTGAGTCAATTCTGACTCATAGGGACCCCCATTCGGTTTCCAAGGTTATAAATCTTTACCACAGCAGACTGCCCCATTTTTTCCTCCACAGAGTGACTGACTGTTGGGTTCAAACCACCAACTTTTGGGTTAGCAGCCAAATGACTTAACCACTATACTACCACACCCTTATAAGTCTTATGGGACAGTTCTACTCTATCCTATAGGACCACTATAAGACTGAATTGACAACAGTAATGGGTTTAGTTTTGGCTTAAGGTCTACTAAGGAAAGGTAGAACCAGGTAATTAGATTTATACTAGTTATCCATTTAGTAAATGCTTATTCAGCACTTATTCTGTGCCAACTACTATGGAAGACACTATCACTATATAGAATGTATAATATAAGTAATAGCAGCAGGAAAAATACTGCCTGTTCACTACATCCCAGGCATTGAACTAATACTTTACATGTATGCCCACTCTTCATTTATCAACATGGTTAGGTTCCAAAGAACAGGCTGTTATGTGAAATCAGCATTATGTGAGAGTCAGGGGCCACACCCCGTCTTTGACAATGGCTCCCCCAACCTCCCATCACTCACTGCCTGTTAGGTGTTTCCAGCTCATTTTAGGATCCATGTGGTGTAGCAGGCACCCCCCCCCCACCATGCCTTCCCCAATATTACAAGCACGCAGAAATTGTAGGTAATGGTGGCAGTGGTTAGGAGTTGCCTCCCACCAACCATCTGCCATCTCCCACCACCTGCTGCTTGTTGCCTCCTGCTGCCAGCCCTGGGAAGGAACACCACTTGTCCTTTATCTGCCCTGGACTCATAGCCCACATGGCCCCATTCCTCTCCCTTCTTTCTTCCTCCCCCTACCAACTTCCCTGGCAAATTTGAGCCCTCACCTGGCCTCCTTCAGTCTATCTGCAACCTTATATTGTCTTTCCATTTTCCTGTGCCCTCCATAGCTGGATCAAGATGCCATGGATGAGCAGGAGAAGCCATTCAGTGGCTGGTTAACTGTGGCCTTCACATGGCCCAATTATCACTGAGACCTCCAGTATATCATTCAGGGTGTCCTGCAGAGGGTGCCTCAGGGCCAGCTGCTGTCCTGTGTGGATCCCAGACCATCAGAGTCATCACCTGAGAATTTTTTCAAAGTTGTAAATGTGAAATATCAGATAATGAGACAGTTGGTAAGTGAGGAATAGGGGTATTATCTGCTTTAATCCTCACCATAGCCCTGTGGGTTAGAAACTATCACTGCCCTAATTTTATGAGAAATTTAAGTCTCAGACAGACCTAGTAAAGTAGCTAAAGTCAAAGAGCCATATAAGTATGTCTGACTTCAGTGTCTAAATTCTTACCAAACATCTCATACTATATACTTCCAAAATAGCATGACTGAATGACTTTATCTTTCCTAAAATCAATAAAATTCAGGTTGAGTTTTTGAGCTGAGAAAGATAGTGTAAAAATGTGTTTGAGAAGGAGGATTTAGTACCGAAATGCCATTAAGTAAGCTTTACTTAGAATGAGTTTACAGGCCATTTCACATAAGCTCCTAAGTTCAAAAGTTAGTACAATGGTGACATTGGCTTGACCAAAATAAGCCCAAGAAAAACAGAAATGAGAAAAATATCCTTCAGAGCCTCAAGTACAGTTGTGTGTGTGTGTGTGTGTGTGTGTGTGTGAAAATTAAAATAGTTTACAGGAGTAATTTTAAATTTTGAGTAAAAAAAAATAATCTGTTTTGTAGTTACTAATGCAGAAGTTGACTATAATCAGTTTATATGAATTTCTGGTAAGGGAGAATGCATAGCTTTCATGTGCTTCTCTAATAGCTTTTAACCCAAAATTTTAAGCCAAAACAGAAAAGAAAAACATATGTTTCAAGTATCCAAAGAGAAGTGGTATAGAGATGTAACTGTTAGTTGAACACAGAAATTGAAAAACAATTTTTGGGCCACTCCAAATAAGAACATAAATAGACTAATGAGCCTGTTTATTCCCTGGCTTGTGTCATTTTGTTACTTTGTATTTCAGATTACAACTCTGCCAGTGATTGTTTCTTCCATTGATTTAACACTACTGATCCTCTCCACCACTATCTGTCAGTTTGTCATACTGTGGTGGCTTGTGGGTTGCTATGAGGCTGGAGGCTATGTGACCATTATTTCAAATATGAGCAGAGTTACCCAAGTAGACAGCTTTCCATGAAGCTTTCAGACTAAGACAGACTCGGAAGAAGGAAGGGGCCATCCACTTCTTAGAGAATTGGCCAGTGAAAACCTTATGAATAACACTGAAACATTACCTGATATATTACTGGAAAACTTGATGAATCACCCTGAAATATTGTCTGATATAGTGCCGGAAGATGAGCCCCTCAGGCCAGAAGGCACTCAAAATATGACTGGGGAAGAGCTGCCTCCTCAGAGTAAAGCCTTAAAAATGTGAATGGAGTAAAGCTTTCGGGACCTCCATTGGCTGATGTGGCACAACTCAGAACGAGAAGAAACAGATGCAAGCATCCATTAATAATCAGAACATGGAATGTACAAAGTATGAATCTATGAAAACTGGAAGTTGTCAAAATTGAAATGAAACACATAAAGATTAATATCCCAGTCAGTGAGCTGAAATGGACTGGATTTGGCCATTTTGAATCACACAACCATATGATCTACTATACCAAGAATGACAAATTGAAGAGGAATGGCATGGCATTCATTGTCACAAAGAATGTTTGAAGATCTATCCTGAGCTACAATGCTGTCAGTGATAGGATAATATCCATACGCCTACAAGGAAGACCAGTCAATACCATAAGTATTCAAATCTACACACCAACCACCAAAGCCAAATGTGAGGAAATTGAAGATTTTTACCAACTTCTGTGGTCTGAAATTGACCAAACATGCAATCAAGATGTGTTGATTATCACTGGTGATTAGAATGCAAACGTTCAAAACAAAGAAGAATTACCAGCAGCTGGAAAATATGGCCTTGGTGATAGAAATAATGCTGGATATCACATGATAGAATTTTGTAAAACCAAGGACTTACTCATTGCTAATACCTTTATTTCAACAACACAAACAATGGCAATACATGTGGACTTCACTAGATGGAGTACACAGAAATCAGATTGACTACATCTGTGGAAAAAAGCAATGGGGAAGCTCAATATCTTCAGCCAAAACAAATGCAGGAGCTGACTGTGGAACAGATCATCAATTGCTCATATGCCAGTTCAAGTTGAAGCTGAAGATACTTAAAACAAGTCCACAAGAGCCAAAATATGACCTTGATTATATCTCACCTGAATTTAGAGACCATCTACAGAACAGATGTGACACATTGACCACCAATGACTGAAAACCAGAGGAATTGTGGGATGACATAAAAAATATAATCCATGAAAAAAGCAAGATGTCATTAAAAAGACAGGAAAGGAAAAACAGACCAAAATGGATGTCAGAAGAGATTGAAACTTGCCCATGAATGGACAGTAGCTAAAGGAAATGGAAGAAATGACAAGATAAAGAGCTGAACAGAAGATTTCAAAGAGCAACTTGAGAAGACAAAGTCAATTATAATAATGAAGTGTGTAAATACCTGGAGTTAGAAAAACAAAAGGGAAGAACATGTTCAGCATTTCTCAAGCTGAAAGAACTGAAGAAAAAATTCAAGCCTCAAGTTGCAATGTTGAAAGATTCTATGGGCAAAATATTGAGTGATGCAGGGAACATCAAATGAAGATGGAAGGAATACACAGAGTCATGGTACCAAAAAGAATTGGTCGATGTTCATCCATTTCAGGAGGTGACATATGATCAAGAACCAACGGTATTGAAGGAAGAGTCAAAGCTGCACTGAAAGAATTGGAGAAGAATAAGGATCCAGGAATTAACGGAATACCCAGTAAGATATTTCAACAAATGGATGCCGCACTGAAGGCACTCACTCGTCTATGTCAAGAAATTTGGAAGACAGCTACCTGGCCAACTGACTGGAAGAAATCCATATTTTCACACATTTCAAAGAGAGGTGATCACACAGAATGTGGAAATTATAGAACAATGTCATTAATGTTAAAAAAATAAATAAATAAAACTTGCTGCCATCGAGTCAGATTCGATTCAAAGCTACCTCTCCTTGGGTTTTTGAGGCCATATCACTACGGAAGTAGATTGCCCAACCTTCCTTCCAAGGAATGGCTGGTGGGTTTGAATCTCCAGGCTTCTGGTTAGCAGTCAAAAATCTTGCTGTCAATAATTCAAAAACGGTTGCAACAGTATATTGACAGAGAACTTCCAGAAATGCAAGCTGGATTCAGAAGAGGACGTGGAAGGAGGGATATCACTGCTGATGTCAGGTAGATCTTGGCTGAAAGCAAAGAATACCAGAAAGATGCTTACTTGTGTTTTAAAAACTATATAAAAGCATTCAATTGTGTGGATCCTAACAAATTATGACAAGAATGGGAATTCTAGTACACTTAATTGTGTTCATGAGGAACTTGTACATGAACAAGGAGACTGTCATACAAACATGGTTTAAAATCAGGAAGGGAGTGGATTAGGGTTGTATCCTTTCACCGTACTTATTCAATCTGTATGCTGAGCAAATAATCTGAGAAACTGGTCTATATGAGAAGAATGTGGTGTCAAGATTGGAGGAAGACTAATTAACAACCTGTGTTATGCAGACGATACAACTTTGCTTGCTGAAAGTGAGAATGACTTGAAGCACTTACTGATGAAGATTAAAAACTACAATCTGCAGTATAGATTACATCTCAACATTAAAGAAAACAAAAATCCTCACAACTGGACCAATAAGCAGCATCATGATAAACAGAGAAATGATTGAAGTTATCAAAGATTTCATGTTACTTGGTTCCATAATCAACACCGATGGAAGCAGCAGTCAGTACATCAGACATCGTATTCACTGGATAAATCTGCTGCAAAAGACGTCTTTAAGGCTGAAGAGCAAAGATGTCTCTTTGGAAGCTAAGATGCACCCAACCCAGGCTATGGTATTTTCAACCATCTCTTAAGCATGTGAGAGCTGGACAAGAAATAAGGAAGAAAAAAGAAGAGTTGATGTTTTTGAGTTGTGGTGTTTGCGAAGAATACTGAAAGTACCATAGATTGCCAAAAGAAGTAACAAATCTGTCCTGGAAGAAGTATAGCCTGAATGCTTCTTGGAAGCAAGAATGGCCAGTCTTCATCTCACCTACTTTGGCCATGTAGTTAGAAAGGACCATTCCCTGGAAAAGGATATCATGCTTGGTAAGGTGGAGGGTCAACTAAAAAGAAGTCCCTCAATGCTATGGATTGACACAGTGGCTGCACAAAGGGGCTCAGATATAGGAAGGATTGTGAAACTGGCACAGGACAGGGCAGTGTTTTTTTCTATTGTACACAGGGTTGCTATGAGTTGGAGAGAACTCGATGGCACCTAACAACAGCAACAATTCACTCTCTTTGTCTCCTTCACTCATTCTGTCCCAGAAGAATTGAAATGACTTAAGCCAATTTCCAATGATGAAAAAGAAACTGTGATGGCTTTCAGGAAGCATGTGTTCTGCTATGCTGCTTGGGTATAGTCTGCCCATTGAGAAGGCACACTTCCTGTCCTGTTTAATGTTGTAAATGTTTAATAGATAAACTGAATTCTAGATTCAACATTGGGAAGCCAACTTGTCTATAGATATAACTTAAGTCTTCCAGTATTAATTACTCTTATGATAGATTAGAGTTCTGGTGGCATAGTGGACAAGGCATTTGGCTATTACCCAGACCAATAATTCAAACCCACCAGCTGCTCAGAGAAGGAAGATGGGGCAATCTACTTCCATAAAGATTTACAGCCTCAGAAACCCAGTGGGTGTTGGTATGAGTCGGATTCCACTCGATGACAGCACTTTTTTTTTTGTTTGTTTGTTTATGATAAATCAAAGTTATATTTTAGCCTCCATCAGCTGACTCTTTTTTATTATTCCCATTTCATTCAGAAACTGCGTGAGTAAACTGTGTATTATTTATTAGGTCACATCACATTAGATAAATAGATAACAGTTATTTGGAAATAGGATGCTAAAGAAGAAAAATATTCTCAAATATCTTGTTGATGTCAGATGGATCTTGGCTGAAAGCAAGGAATACCAGAAAGATGTTTACTTGCGTTTTATTGACTAATCAAAAGCATTTGACTGTGTGGATCATAACAAATTATAGAAAACTTTGATAAGAATGGGAATTTCAGAATAATTCATTGTGTTCATGAGGAATCTGGACATAGACCAAGAGGCTGTCTTTAGAACAGAACAAGGGGATATTGAATGGTTTAAAATCAGGAAAGATATCCATCAGGTTGTATCCTTTCACCATACTTATTCAATCTGTATGCTAAGCAAATAATCCATAAAGTTGGACTATATGAAGAAGAATGCAGCATCAGGCCTGGAGGAATACTCATTAATAACCTGCAGTGTATGACTGATAGAACCTTGCTTGTTGAAAGTGAGTCAGTCTTGAAGCATTTACCTATTAGGATCAAAGATGACAGGTTTCAGTATGGATTACACTTCAACATAAAGAAAAAGAAATCCTCACAACTGGACCAATGAACAACATTACAATAAATGGAGAAAAGATTGAAGTTGTCAAGGATTTCATTTTGCTTGCATTCACAATCAATACGCATGGAAGCAGCAGTCAAGAAAGAAAAAGTCATATTTCACTGCTACAGAAAACCTCTTTAAAGTGTTAAGTAGCAAAGACGTCACTTTGAAAACTAAAGTGAGCCTAAATCAAGCCATGGTATTTTTAATAGGCACATATGCATGTGAAAGCTGGACAGTGAATAAGGAAAACCAAAGAAGAGTTGATGTCTTTGAATTGTGGCATTGGGGAAGAATACTGAAAACACCACAGACTGCCAGAAGAACTAACATACTTGTCCTGGAAGGAGTACAGCCGGAATTCTCCTTGGAAGCGAGAATGGCCAGAATTCGTCTCATCTACTTTGGTCATCTTGTCAGAAGGGACCATTTCCTGGAGAAGGATATCATGCTTGGTAAAGTAGAGGATCAGAAAAAAAGTGGAAGACCCACAATGAGATGGATTGACACAGTGCTAAAACCACGGGCTCAAGGATAACAGGGATTGTGAGGATGGCTCAGGACCAGGCAGTGTTCTGTTCTGATGTAGATAGGGTCGCTGAGTCAGAACCGACTTGATGGCACGTAGCAACAACAGCAACAGGTATATTCTGGAAATAAAGGACTACAGGAGCTCTGGTAGCATAGTGCCTAAGGCATTTTGACTATTAACCAGAAGTCTGGCAGTTCAAACCCACCAGCCACTCCTCAGAAGGAAGGTTGGGCAATCTACTTCCGTAGTGATACCGCCTCAGAAACCCAAGGAGGGGTCACTATGTGTCAGGTCTGACTCAACGGCACATAACAACAAAGGACTACAAGTGGTAGAAGTGTTTTCATATTTTTTGTTTCATTCTAGTTTTACCATCTCCAAGCATATGAATGTAGCTCTGCTTGACCAAGTCAAGTAAAGCCTTTTGTAAATGGGTATGTTAATAGTTTAACTATAGAAGCCCCCAGAGGTGGTCTCTAACCCAGTTCCACAGCAAGTGAGGAATTAGAATTAACTTTAAAAGAATAAGTCAGAGAAAGGGAGTACAGGGGAAAATCTTCTGATTAATGTTCAGGCTAGATGTTTAAATTTTCTTTAAATATCTTAACTGAAGCAGGAATTATAGAAGGTGTAGTAGCCATAAAAAGTACTCCACACATCTCCTGTTACAGAATGTGTAAATGACTAAGAGCCCCAGCTGTTAGTGTGAAATCATCACAGTGTTTGCATGGAAGCCACCATCCCATGGGAGTCTCTAGTCAATGTCTGAGTGTGGCAGTAATACTAAAGCAGACCCATTTCAGGGAGATATGGTACAGTCTGTATCAAAAGACTTCCAGAAGTTTTGCTGAAACTATGTAGAAGTCCACTCACCCTTCCTTCCTCTTTCCTTAACTCTGGGTTAGACTTTCACAGGGGTCAGAAGGCTCTCCCAACTTTCTCCAGCTCCTTACTATGTAGCAGTCCACTCACCCTTCCTTCCTCTTTCCTTAACTCTGGATTAGACTTTCACAGGGTTCAGAAGGCACTCCCAACTTTCTCCAGCTCCTTCCCTATTTCCTTTCACACAGTCATTATCCCTTAATAGAATCCTTACAAGATTAATTCCATCTTGGTGTCTGTTCTTAGAGAGTACTAAGGGGAATTTTTGCAGATGGCACAAATAACAAGAGAGCTGAAATAGCTAAAGCTTTAGGATATAGTTCATGAGAATAAATAGCCACTATAGAGGGAGAGCTCTGGTAGCATAGTGGCTAAGACACTTGCCTGCTAACCAGACGGCTGGCGGTTCAAACCCACCAGCCACTCCTTGGAAGGAAGGTTGGGCAATCCTACTTCCATAGTGATACTGCCTCGGAAACCCAAGGAAGGGTCTCTATGAGTCGGGTTTGACTCGACGGCACATAACAACAACAACAACATAGACTGGCTGTCCCTTAAAGGATGGGTTTTAACCAATGTCAGAAACAGATAAAAGTATGGAGATTTATTAAAACTGAGACTGACTCTAGCCAGCAAGCATGAATACTGGTGAAGTATTAGCATGAAGACTGCTAACCAGAAGGCTGGCGCTTCAAACCCACCAGCCATTCCTCGGAAGGAAGGTTGGGCAATCTACTTCCGTAGTGATACTGCCTCGGTAACCCAAGGAGGGGTCGCTATGAGTTGGGTCCGACTCGATGGCACATAACAACAAAAACAACAACAGTGGAGAATGAATTTTCAGTGCAGGCCCCAAACAAAGAAAGAATGTCAGAGACATCTCTAGCCTCACTGACCACTGGCTTCATCAATATCATATAAAGAAGTATTTGATGGTTAACACTAACAATGCATTATTTGGCTGGATCTCATATGGTTTCCAGAGTGAGTAGACCAAAAAGCAACAGACTGGTGTCTGAAAAGGATAAATTTTCGCTTATAGTTGCTATCCTTCCAAAATTATCCTAAGCCTTGCCATTCCCTTGATTGGATCTTACTTCGTGGACAAATAGAAGTACAAAATTCTGCACCTGGTCTATTGTGTGTTGGTAGGCAGATTCTAGGACCATGCTGCCAAATATAGTAGCTATTAGTTCCATATGACTATTTAAATTCAAACTATTTAAAACTGAATAAAATTTAAAATTCAGTTTCTCACTGCACTACCAACATTTCATGTGCTCAATGTAGAGTAGAGATGTCTTCATTGGACAGCATAGATAACAATGCATTTCCATCACCCTAGAAAGTTCTATTAAACAGTACTCTAACAGAGGTTTTCCATCAGTGCATCACAGTTACCTGATTTTTTAAAAGAAATGTGTCACCTTTGGTGTGGGTAGAGAGAGTTATGATCACTGACTCCACATGTCCTACCCTCACACTCATTAAAGAAGCTTAAAGACTGTCTTCTGGGCCATGTCTACTTTTAGGAAACACTGAGGAAGGTTTACCTTCACCTGTAATGAGTAATAATAAACAAAGTATTTTATTGAAAGATTTAGTTATTTTTATTTTTATTGATTGATTGCCTAATTATTGTTACTTGTGAACAATGAGGTTGCCTTACTACCCTCTAAATAAGTAAGCAACAGGCCTAGGGAAAAGATCCATGGCTCTGTTATTGAAAGACAGGATGGATATGAGAATGCACATGATTTTTTAATCTTTATGAGAATAGTCAGAGTGTGGAGTTCTCCTGCAGCCAGGGGAAGGAATTGATCTTCACATGGGAACAGGAAGATAGACGGTCTCACTGTACAGATACACCAGAGCATTGTTCCTGAGAGAGACAGGTGTGCAAAGTCTTTGGAGCTTTAAACAGAAGGAGAAAAAAATCCTTCTGGTAGAACTGTAGATCCTGCTTTAGGAAAGGTACTCACTTACCAGCCCAACTTTGAAATTCCAAGACTTCCCTGATGATCTCTAAGGCACCTGAGAGAGCTGTAGGTAACCTGGATGACTAAAAGAAGAAAAGATGCTGGACCAGAGAAGAAAAGAACCACAGAACCAATCATGATGTCATACTGACCCAACTAACTAGTTCCTCATTCCAGGATTTATGTAATATGTGAAAATTACTGACAAGAACTTGAATGACTGTGGAAAATAAAAGGAGCTTGAACTTAAACATCAGACAGATGATACTTCAAATTCCCCCTTTGCTACTTTCCAGCTGTGACTTGGACAGCTATGTTAGATTTCCCAGAATCTTACAGAATCTCAGTTGAAAAAGCATGAAAAGCAGCAAGCCAGTCTCTCATTCAACCTACTTTTAAAGGTGAGCTCTGAAAATGTTTATATGACTTCATGAAGATGGCAAATGCAAGATATAGTTTCATTTATTACACTTAGTTACAGTGTAATAGTCAAAATCAAAAGAGTGCATACTTAAAATGAGGAAAGTAAAAACAAACAAACAAACAAAACACAAGGTTATATATTACTGCATCTAAAATACAGGATTCAGGAGAGGCGGGGCAAGATGGCGGACTAGGCAGAAGGATTGCACAGACCCTCTTCAACAAAGAAAAGGGAAACCAATTAACACAGACACAGACAATAATCTTGGACCCCTGAGCCTTGAAGGAAAGGATGCAGAATTGGACTAAACCCC
>NW_006921685.1:7630372-7644133 GCF_000298275.1 Orycteropus afer afer | reverse complement strand
AATTTATTTTAGGAGAATTTCCCCAATTATGGGAGCTCTGGTGGCAATAGTGCCTAAGGCATTTGACTGCTAATCAGAATGCTGGCAGTTCAAACCCACCAGCCACTCCTCAGAAGGAAGGTTGGGCAATCTACCTCTGTAGGATACTGCCTCCAAAACCCAAGGGGGTGTCTCTATGAGTAGGATCCTACTTGACGGCAGTGAGTTTGCTTTTTGTTTTTTTCCCCAGTTACTCTTGTTGAATGCTGTCAAGTCAATTCTGACTCATAGTAACAGAGTAACATAGCATAGAGTAGAAGTAGGGTTTCCTAGGCTGTAAGCTTTACAGGAGTGGATCATCAGATCTTTCCTTCCATGGAGTATTTCAACCATGAATCTTATATAACTCAAATAATAGTCAAATCTATCTAGAGCCTAAAACAAGTAGCTATGTTAACTTTCCTGTATTACTAGGTAGCTTTATGTGTGCTTCCAGAAATCCCAATTTCTTCAAACAAAATGAACATTTTCTTCCCAAGGATTTGAGATCCTTATGTTGATTGAAAGACCTGTACAAGCATCTGCTTGCCTTCTTTTTCTGGATCATAAATACATACAACTATGTATACCCCACATTTCCCTGCAAGATTCTGACAGGATCCCCAGGTAGCTATGGTGCTGCATGAACATGAACCCTCACCCAAATTGTAGTAAGGAAAACAAACAGAGACAGCGAGTTTGAAACCCAGAGTTCCATGTGTGCATAAGCAGTTGAGCCTGAAACAGAGGGATAAAATCGCAGGAGAAAGGAGTTCTGCTAGAACTGTGTACATTTCTGGAAGAAAGAAACTCACTGGTGAACCCAATTAAGAAACTCCAAGCCTTCAGTGATTATATCTAGGTGACCAGAAAGAGGTATGGGTGACCAGGATGTCTGATAACACATCACATAGGAATTGATGCTAGACTGGAGAAGCAGAAAACCAGAGAACTACACCTACAACATCCAGGAATATGTATATCTGGGTCTAATGTAGGCACTTTTCTCAATCTCCCATAACAAGCTATCCCACTGACTTCAAAACAGTTTGGTTCTATGGCTCTTGTTGCTCTTCTTGCCATTTACTGAGACAGTTCACTCCTGATTTGGCCTGAGTTTATTTCCTGTGGCATTTTCCCCTTTTAAACAGGGTAGCTCTGCCCAGTAAAGCCTTGATCCTCTATTCTTATTCTCCTGCTCAGCCTTCTCCAAATTCTCAGCTCTGTTCTGCACTACCCTCTTTTCTTGCGCCAGTGGCCTCTGCATCACCGGCCAGAATTATCAATAGAGCAGGATACATTTTCTAAGAATAAATCTTCACTCAGTTTAGAGGGACATGTCTGTCTATCCACACTGCACATGCAGTCTGTACCTCAAACTTCCAGGTAGCCATAGGACTGCTAGGAATAAGACACATACACCCACTTGCATCAGTCATTCCAGGGGTGCTACATTCATCTGTGATTGATCTGGACACGTGAGACACAGAGTGTCTCCAAAGTGAAAGTCATTATTATTATTTATATAAAGCAAACAATAATAACAGATTTTCAAAAGGAAAAAGGCCTACTTTTCCCAAAATTCTCCATGTCCATTCTTATATTGCTAGGCAGGCATGTAGTGGCTCAGGTTAGATGCAGGGTTCATGTCACCACAGCCTCCAGCCACCACCATTTAAACCACGGTGCTGCCACTGGGCTTCACTGGACCTTGGCTCATAGATGGGAACACACTTGCAAAGAATCAATCTCCCAAGACTTGCTACCACCTCCCACCAAACAACTCAGGCCTATCAGGCTACCCTGTGCTCCCCAAGGGCCTGCATAGCTACTGCCACACTGTCCAAGGGCCCCTGCACAGAACACACTCAGGCCTCTATTGCTCTGCACTAACAAGTGTTACGACTCTATTAGCTCCACTGGCAAGCCTTTTGCCGAGAGGCATCCAGCTCTACCCTACTGTGTAGGAAGATTCCTGAATAGTATTCTCTAAGACAACACTTGCATGGGACATGCTCATGCCTCTGTCCTGCAAGGACAAGTGTTACAGCTCTTTTATCTCCGTTAACAAGAATCCTGCCTGAAGGTACTCATCTGCCTCTCTGTGAGGACCAGCAAGCCCTCTATAGCCACCTTGCTCCGTGGGCCTTCACGTCTACCACCACTGTCTCTTGCCATTTTGCACCATCTTCAGTGTTATGACTGCTTCTTTTGTGTCTGGGAGGTTTTCAGTGCAGGGATCCTGGGCCTTGGTCCAATGGACCTTGCTCTACTCCAGACTCCTCTTGATGGTAGTGAGGTTCCCCCAAACTTCTGTGGGGAACTGTTATACAAGAAAACTCCTTGTCTGTTTCAAGAAAGGTCCCTTCCGTCAGGACCACAAACTGACCAATCCCTTCAGTGGACAGGTCACCCAGTTTGCATAGTAAATTGGCCAATTCCTTGCAAGACTGTGATTCAACCAATCATTTTTGGAGTGTTACTAGACCATAGCTAGAAAGAATAAATAAAAGCAATTCAGTACACTGCGCAATTCATCTTCCAAAAGATTGAAGATTCTTAGGCTTCCTCAAATTTGTTTATTATTTTAATTTTTCATTAAATTTGTAATTTGTTAATTTATTCATTCAGCAAACATATACTAAGTGTACAATATGTGCCCAGGCGCTATATTAGCACTGGAGACACAATGGTGAACAAGAGAGACAAAAGTTCTGAACATAGCTTCTTACATTCTAGTGGCAAAAGATAGACAGTAAACAAGTATAAAACAAAATTAAATTATTTCCAGTAGTGAAAATTAAAAAAAAAGTAAGGTGAGGTAATAGATTACAGAATATTACAGGAAGTGATTGATTTAAATAAGTTAATCAATAAAGATCTCTCAGAGATCATTCATGATGAGGAGTCTACCATATAAAGATCTAAGGAAAGACATTGGCAAGCTGAGACAACAAGTGTACAGGCTCTAAGACATGAATGACCTTGGCATGTTCAAGAGAGAGAAAGAGGACCAGTATTACTGGAACAGAATGACAGAGGGAGAGATTGCAAAGAGATGCAAATGGAAAATTAAGATCATGAGGTTCTGTTGAAAAGTTTGAAAGATCACTAAAGGCTTTGGAATGTGGCAGTGACTTGATTTGGCTTATGTTTTATAAAAGAGCTTTCTAGATAACATATCTGTCAGTGTCCCATCAAGAAAAAGAGATATATCAAAAGGGTTTAACTTAACAGAGTTTCATGAAAAGACTACTTATGAAGGACTGGGTAGGATTAATGAAGCCAATGATGGTTTATGAAGTACCCACAGACCAGCAACTGAGAGAACCTGGCACACACAAAGCCTAGAGGAAGAGCAGTGGAAACTGGGATAGTTGGAACGAGGGAAGAAGGACCATCTCACAGAAGCTGTATGTATGGAGGACACGGCCACTGACTGGGAAGCAAAAAGGGCAAAATAAATACCATTCCTTTCCCTGCTTTTTCCTTGTCATCTTCTACTGAGACTCAATTTTCAACTAAAAAGGACAGGTGTTAGTCAAAGGGAACCAGAAAATGTAATTTTAAAGATCAGATATCAGGGAGTCAAAGCAGAGCAGAGTGACAGAGAATGAATCTGAAGGCTGGAGTGGGGAGACAAGCAGAACAGGGTAGTAAGGAAACAAGAATAAGTATGTAAGAACCAATTGAATATATAGCATGATAATAAGTACAAAACTGAGACATAGTAAAAAGAAGTTTTGTCAATATTAAATATCATGTTCTTTAAAAAAAAAAAAAAAAACAGGGTGAGGAGAAGGTTATAAACATTGTATTTAGTTTTTTAAAGTAGTTTCATTCTACCTAAAGAAAACACTGTCTGAAAAATAACTTCAGTATCTTTTGAGATAAAGGAAGAATGAGTCATGTCAAATTCATAAGATAAAAAGGAAGAAAAAAAGGTCTTGTGGGAAAAATCCACTTTATCTTCTGTATCCATACCCCAGGGTACTCACGCCAGCCTCCCTAGCTCTTAAATAAATACTCTCCCAGGTAGAAATATGAATGATAAATGATTGTTGGCAGACATTAAAGCTATGCTTCCATGAGAAGCAAACATTAACTTCAAGAAGAATGTTCTCATAATCACAGAGCCTGAGACTCAGTTTTTCTCCAAGATTTGTGACAGCTTAGTATTTTCTCCACTCTTCACTACTTTCTAACGTCTTTGTGATGTACTAAGGTATAAGAAAACTAAGACTACAGAAAGAAAGCTTTGATAAAACAGAAGGGAAAAAAAATAACTTTTTAGCATAGTCATAAACCACACGTATGAGAAGAAGACAATATTAGCAATATTAGGTGAGGTAAATAGAGTCTTTGAAAATGACAATGACTGGGAATCTTATTAGGCAGACAACCAATATTAGCAGTAGAAATATTGTCTTGCCTTATAGATGCTTTGCTCTCTTTTTTTTATCCCTCTTTTGCTTGTATTCAAGATCTGAGCCTTTCTCACACCATCCAAAAAAGTAAGGTTGAAACAAATACTTAAGAGGCCGAGATGTTGTTGTTTTGAGCACCATCAACTAGATTCTGTCTTATGGCACTCCCATGTTTGCAGAGTAAAACTGCCTCATAGGGTTTTTAAGGCTGTAACCTTTCAGAAGCAGATCACCTGGCTGGGCTTAAAGGTGCCACTGAGTGGATTCAAACCTCCAACTTTTCAACTAGTAGTTGAGTGTTTAATTACTGTGCCACCTAGAGACTAGATGGGAGTTTGGGTGGAGAATAGGGAAGGCAGTGAGGAGAAGAGGATTAAAAGGCAAAAGAAACTTCTGTTTCCAGCCAAAGGGAGTAAAGAAGTCTGAAATTGGTTTCTAGGACACAAGAAAACTGGAATATGTACAGGAAAAACTTTTTTTTTTTTTTTTTTTTTAGATACTGGATAATAGGCAGCACTATCATATGATATTTGAAAAATGGGGGTAGGGAAGATTGGGTGAACCTTACCATTGCTCAAGTGAGGCAATGCACACACTGCCGTCTAGTCGGATCCAACTCATAACAATCCCTCCTTGGGATTCTGAGGCGATATTACTACAGAAGTTAGATTGCCCAACCTTTCTTCTGAGGAGTGGCTGTTGGGTTTGAACTGCCAGCCTTAACAGCAATAACAGCAAAGTTTAAAGAGGCAGAAAACAAAAAAGGCTGGTAAGGATGTGGAGAGATTGGAACTCTCATACACTGCTAGTGGGATTACAAAATGGTGTGACCACTGTGGAAAATGGTATGATATTTCCTTAAAAAGTTGGAAATAGAAATATCAATTGATCCAGCTATTCCATTACTAGGAACATATCCTAAAATTGTAAGACCCAAGACACAAATAGATACATGCACACCCATGTTCATTGTAGCACTATTTACAAGAACAAAGAGATAGAAACAACTTAAGTGTCCATCAACAGATGAATGGATAACCAAACTATGGTACATACACATGATGGAATACTATGAAACATGAAAGAATAATGAAGAAATAGAGAATCACCTCATAACATGGATGAAACTGGAGGACATTATACTGAATGAAATAAGTCAGTTATAGAAAGACAAATGTTATAGGAGTCCATTACTGTGAAACATCAAGGGAAGTTTTACACAGGTAAGGAAATTTTCTTTGTTGGTTGCCATGAATAAGGAGCTACAGTGGAGTAGTGCCAAAGGCATTTGATTGTTAACCAGAAGGTTGGCAGTTCAAACCCACAAACCACTCCACAGAAGGAAGCCTGGGCAATCTGCTTCCATAAAGATTTACTGCCTCAGAAACTCAAAGAGGGTTCCTATAAATCAGAATCAACTCAATGGCAGCGTGTTTGGTTTTTTGGAGGGATGGGAGAGGAGGGGAGGAAAAAAAAAATCACTGCCATCAAGTCAATTGGATCCATAACAACCCCTCTTGGAGTTTCCTAGGTGGTATCTCTATGGAAGTATATCACCCAATCTTCCTTCCGAGGAGTGGTTGGTGGGTTTGAACTGCCAGCCTTCTGGTTAGCAGTCAAATGGAAAATAGATGGATAATTAAGATATAGGTTTGATGTGGGTAAAGGGATTTAAATAATAATAATAATATAAAAAACAAGAAATAAGATTAATTATTCGTTGATAGTGTTTGAGGCTGAGTGTGATAGTAAAGGTTATGTGTCAACTTGGCTGGGCCTGGTTTTGCATGGCTGGGCAGCTGGTTGTAGTTGTTCCTCATGATGAGACTGGCAGTCAGCTCCATTGTGGAATCTGCCACAAGCAGCTGAGTAGCTGCTGTAGAGATGTGCTCTGCTTCCAGTATATAAGAAGCAGCTTTGGTAATGGTTTGCAACTTTCTGGTATGATTGGACCCTACATGTAGCCAAGTCTTCATTTAATATCCTTCCACATTTCCTGCCAATTTGGGGACTGTCTCTGGACTTAAACTAGTGGCCTACTGTGTTGTTTGGTAATATGGGGAATGTGCCATTTTATCTGCAGACCTTGGGCTTGTTAGCCTCAGCAGCTAGCAGCTGCCTGAGTGAAGAGACACCTCTAGCTCCAGTACACCAAGAGCAAGAGGCAGAGCTGAAGCCCAAGATTGAGGGGTTTTATCCAGCCCCTAGAGCTTGGCACTTTGAAATCTGACTTCTAGACTCCTAAACTGTAAGAAAATAAACTCCTATTTATTAAAACCACCTATATGTGGTATTTCTGTTACAGTGGAGGAATTTCTGTTCCTGACTCCCACAGCTACAGGGACTGACAAACTCAGGATTGGCTGGCACTGCAGCGGGCTGTAGATTGTTGGCTCAAAGGTTGTGAAGGCAACAATCCCAACATCAGCAGGCAACATGGTAGGCCACTGGTTCAAATCCAGGAACTAGAAATGAGGACTAACCAAATGTAGGATCTTTTCCATACATAATGGAAGCAGGCAACGCCCTGAAGGCAACTCCACCTCAACTGATTAACTGCTCACAGCAAATTCTACCATGGAGGTGATTACACCACATTCAGTCTCATCATGGGGAATAACTACATTACAATTGTCAAACCACTCAAAATCACAGACCAGCTAAGTTGATATACAACCTTAACTGCTACAGGATCTTTAAAACCATTAGAGTGAAGTATAAACAAAAGGATAACTGCTTTCCATTAAAAAAATTATAATAAATTATGAAACATGGACATATATGCATTTGGACATTGTCCGAATAGACAGTAAGTGATGCATACCTATATAATTGGAGTCCACAAGGTGGGCAGAAAAAAATATTTGAAAAATAAATGGTCAATTTTTTTCCAAATTTGATGAAAGCTATCAAAAATATAAATCCAAGAAGCTCAACAGAACACAAGCAAGATGAACACAAATAACATTTAAAAATCACATTATAATTAAACTGCTGAAAACAAATGATAAAAGAAAAAAAATTAAAGCAATGCGAGAAAAAAAAATCTGTACAAAAAATCTGAGACAAAAGGGTTCAAAAGCCTCCTATTAGAAATTATGCAAGCCAGAGAACATTATCTTTAACATGCATAGAGAAAAAACCTTGAACCTAGAATTTATACCTAGTGAAAATACTCTGGAACATAAAATAAAATAAAATAATTTATTAAGAAAGCAAACTCTAAGGGACAAGAGAAAGGAAATTAATGTATACATTTACATGAAATTGTACAATATTATTTGAGGGTAAAAACAAAGCCATTGTCATTGAGTCAATTTTAACTCATGGCTAAAGATGTATGTTATAAAATGTACAGCAAGCACTAAAAAAAAAATTATAATAATCTAAAAGTTAAAATTAATTGGAACCCTAAAAATTATTCAGTTAAATACAAAGTAAAGCAGGAAATAATAAAAAAGAACAAATAAAGTGATGAGAAAACAAATACAAGATGATAGTTTAAACTTAATGCATGTATTGTAAATATTTCAATTAAAATATTGTGATCGCTAGACTGGATTAAAAAATCAAGACCCAACTTGACTGCTGCAAAAAGCCTATTTTAAGATGAAACCTATTTTAAGATGAAGACATAGGTTAAAAAATAAAGGGATAGAGAAAAAGACATACCATAAAAACACAAATCATAAGAAAGTCAGAATATTTACATTAATATTAAAACAAACATTAGAACCAGGTTAAAGATGGATACTTCATAATGATAGAGGAGTAAATTTTCCCCTAAATATGTATGCACTTGATAAGAGAGCTTTAAAATACATAATGCTATAACTGGCCAACTGAAAGGAGACAAAGCCACCATTGTGGTTAAAGATATCAACACTAACCTCTATGGTTATTCAACAGGTAGAAAATGAGTAAAACTTCCAAAGATTGGAACAAAACATGATCAACTAACCAAAAATAATTGACATTTAAATTTGGTCAATGACAACAGAATACATGTTTTTTTCAAGTGCACATGGAACTTTCATCAAAATAGACCCTGTGCTGGGCCTTAAAATTAGTCTCAACATATTGAAGAGGATGAGAATCATTCTAATAGCCACAAATGGGCTCAAACATATCAACAACCATGAAAATGAGACAGGACTGGACAACATTCTGCTCTGTTATACAAAAGGTCATTATCAGTTGGAGCTGTCTTCATGCCAACCAACAACAAAAATAAAATCACTCTGGATGTATTAGCTTGCCATACACACACAAATAAAATTGGCAAAAAGTTTCACAACTTAGAGGAATGGCACATTTCTTAAGATATAAATTACCACAACTGACTGATGAAGTAATAGAAAGTCTCAGTAGCCCTAAATCTATTAAAAATGTTGAATTCATAATTCAAAACCCTCCCACAAAGAAAATTCCAGGCCCAGTGACTTCACTAGTAATTCTTTAAACACAAAAAAAAACTATACCAATCTTGTACATACTTATTCAAAAAATAGAAACATAAGGGTTAACTCCCAAATCAGCTCTAGATCCATGTCTAGATGCAAGCATAACCCTAATACCAGACAATAATATTACAAAAAGAGAAAATATATGCCAATACCTGTCATAAACATAGATGCAAATTTTATCACCAAATTAAATCTAACAGTATATACTAAGAACAACACACCAAGATCAAGTAAGATTTATCCCAGAAATGAAAGTTTGGTTTAACATTTGAAAATCATTCAATGTAATTCATCATGTTAACAGGATAAAGAAAAAAAACGTATAATAATTTTAATAGCTGAAGGAAAATTACTGATAAATTTCAGTACTCATTCATAATTTTTAAAGACTTTCAGCACACCAAAAGCAGAAGGGGATTGTTTGCAACACAGAAAGTGTTATCTGTGGAGATCTGTGGAGGGAGAGGAAACAGTTTAAATTATACTTTATGGTGAAAGACTAACTGCTTTCCTACTAATATAAGGAGGAAAGTCAGGATGTTCACTACAATTTCTACTCAAAATTGTACTGGAGGTCCTAGTCAGCACAAAATGAAACGAGGGAAATAAATAAATAGCTTACAAATTTGAAAGAAATGTAAAGTATGTAGATTCCCAGATGACATAATCATGTACAGAGAATATCCTGTTAAAAAAAAAATCACTGCCATCAAGTCAATTCCTACTGACCGTTGGGTTTCCAAGGTGGTAAATTTTTATCAAAGTAGATCATCCTGTCTTCCTTTCTTGGAGTTGTTGGTGGATTTGAACCACCAACCTTCTGTTCAGCAGTCAAATCCTATAGAACCTATTTAAAAGAAAAAAAACTACTAGAACTAAAATTCTGAACTTTAGCAAGGTCAAGTCATTCAAGGTTAATACACAAAATCAGTTTTATTTTTAAACATTCACAATAAACTATTGGAAATTGGAATCTAGAAACAATACCATTTATAGTAGTATCAAACACATGAAATATTTAGGAATAAATTTAAGAAAATATTTGCAAACCTTATTTAATGAAAACAAGAAAATATTGATGAAATTAAAGAAGACCAAAAAAAAAAAAAACAAACAAACAAACAAACCATGTACTAGATTTCTGGAATCGACTTGATGGCAAAGGGTTTTAATTCATCTACTTACAAAATCTTCTATGGCTCCACAGCATTTATAGAATAACTTTTAAATTCCTTAGAACTGCACACAAGGCCCTCCACAATCTGAATCAGCCTACTGTTCTCTACAACAAAATTTCTCACTACTCCCAAACAGGACCCTTATGCTTCAAGAACAGCCAAGAGTAATCAGCCTATGTCACAATGTTTCATGTCTCTTAATCTTTATATGTACCATTCCATCTGATTGAAATGCACCCTCTCACCCTCCCCCCTACCCACCTTTATGCACTGATGAACTTTTTTTCATCCTCCAAGGTTTAACTTGGATCCTGTTTCATAAAGATTTTTCTGATCTACCCAGAACGACTTAATTACTGCCTCTTTTAAGCCTACAGTGACCCTTTTCACCCAATATTGCCATGATTTATTTCACAATCTCCATCTTGCCAAATTAGAAGTCCCTAGGTGGTACAAACAGTTAATGGCTTAGCTGCCAACTGAGTTTACCCAGAGGCAGCCGAGAAGAAAGTCCTGACAATGTACTGCCTCAAAAAAATCAGCATCAAAAACTCTATGAAACACAATTCTACTCTGACATACATGAGGTTGCTATGAGTTGAAGTCAACTCTATGGCAACTGGTATTGGGATCTCCCCAAGAAAGACGGTGGTCTCTGTTGTGATCTCTACTTGACCACAGGGACTGTATCTTATTCATATTTGTTTCTTCAGCACTAACACTGTGCCAGGAGCTCTGGTGGCATAGTGCCTAAGGCATTTGACTGCTAACCAGAAGACTGGTGGTTCAAAGTCACCAGCCACTCCTAGGAAGGAAGGTTGGACAATCTACTTCTGTAGTAAGCCTCGGAAACCCAAGGAGGGGTTGGTATGAGTCGGATCTGACTCAACGGCAGTGAGTTTTTTTTTTGAGTTAACACTATGCCTGGCACATAATAGACATTCAAATATTTTTTTAATGAATCATTGTCTGATTGATTGATGGGAAGAAGGGGAATAGAAGTTCTTTTAAAACTGAAAGAGCCAAAACATGATGAATTTCAAAAGTGAGTAAGATACCTTCTCTAAGGCTGGCTAAGATAAATATGAAAAAGGACATTCCAAAACAGGAAGAACTATTAAACATTTTCATTCTGCTTCCCTTTCATTCTGATATTGCTTCTAATCTAAAGCAGCTTTAAGGAAATTATGCTTGACCACAAGCCTCACAAACTATTTCTAGTTTCTCGTACAAAGTCCAAAGTAGAAAAGTTAATAATGTGTCATATACAATCTCATCCTACCTTAGTCTTCAAATCTGCCCCTCTCTTTTACTTTCTCTTCTTCAAGAGCCAAATTTCCCCAGGGATGAATGAAAATATTTATAAGTTTCAAATAAAGAACTCTGTCCCGGAAAGTCTGTCTGGCCAAAGGTATTTTCCTGCTTCCTTTTCACCATTTACACAGGGTATTGATAGCATGCCCACCTCCCCACCCTCAAGAATTAGTTGATGACCTGTTTAGGACCTGATTTCCCTACATTTTCTTTGACCTGTAAGTTTGGGTGTGTGCTTGTTCCTTTAAAAATATTTTCACAGATCCCTACAATCAAATTGCTATAACTCTAACAGTGAGAAGTGTTTGAAGATCTCATGAAACCTAGTTACCCTTTGGTATTTGGAGATAAACACATCTGTGCTATATTATTTTAAACATTTGATCATTTTAAAACACAATTTGAAACAATATCTGATTAATGGAGTGCAATGACAAAAATATGATGAAACTAAAATGAAGACAGAATACTTCAGAGAATTCTAGAAGTTCCTGTAACCAAGGTGTGACAGACCCAAGCTACAATCTTTTCAGTTGCCTTGCATGCATGTGAAAGTTGAACAATGAAAAAGGAAGACAGAAAATAATTGAAGCATTTGAATTATGGTCCTGCTGAGGAATATTAGACACATCATGAACTCCCAGAAGAATGAGCCAATCAGTCTTGTCTGAAGCAAAGAAGAGTGAAGAAAATCAAAAGACATATGGAAACAATTAGTTCAAAGGACTAATGGACCACATGAACCTCAGCCTCCACAACCCTGAAACCAAAAAAACTAGATGATGTCCAGCTACCCACTGCTGACTGCTCTGAAAGGGATCACAATAGAAGGTCCCAGAGAGAATGGGAAAAATAGTGTGGAGCAAAACTCAAAATCATAAAAAAGACCAAGCTTACTGACCTGATAGAGACTGATGGAACCTCTGAGATTTTGATTTTTAGTTACCCTTCAAGCCTGGAACTGAACTCACCTTCATGGTTCAACTTTTGGCCAAATGATAGGCCTATCAGGTGAAAAATAACACCAAGGAAATACACACTTCATAGAGTTATCAACCATATGAGGTTAAAAGGGCAGGATTTTCCCAGGAATAAACCTCGGGGGGGGCAAGAAAGGATAGGAAAGAAGGATGAATGGAAATGGTAAACACAGGGAGGAAGTGAAAAGAGTACCTCTATATTGTGGGGCTGGCAATCAAAGTCATGAAACAAAATGTGTATGAATTATTGAATGAAAAACCAATTTGTTCTGTAAACTTTTCAATCAAATCAGAAAAAAAAAAAAAGACATTTACAAACTCTTGAGGCTGCATGAGACATGTGGCTAAAGAGTTAAACTGAAAACTGAATTTCCCACAATTTCTCAGGGAAATAAAGACCTATTAGGCACTCAATAGCTCTGGTAGCATAGTGGCTAAGGCACTTGACTGCTAACCAGAAGGCTGGTGGTTCAAACCCACCAGCCACTCCTCGGAAGGAAGGTTGGGCAATCCTACTTCTGTAGTGATACTGCCTCGGAAACCCAAGGAGGGGTCTCTATGAGTCGGGGCTGACTCGACGGCATACAACAACAACAACAACAGGCACTCAATGGAATGCCCTGGGTGGTTGTACCCTAGAAACCTGGGTGAACCAGAGGTATATACAATCTTACCAAAACTACTACCCAAGCCAAACCAAGAACAAATACCACATGGATTGGAGTGACAGCCTACCACACTATGGCCTTTCAGAGGAAAGGGAGACCACCTCTCATGAAAGATAACATTGTGTAGATCTTTTGTGGTTCTGTGACATAAAGTGTTCAGAATATCATCAAAAATTACTAGACATACAAAGGACAAGATCATATGACCAATAAAGAAAAAACAGATAATTAAAGAAGAACTGCAGGTGATCAAGATACCAGAATTAGCTAACAAAGGCCTTAAAACAGCTATGAGCATTATCCTGGGGGAGATATAGTTGACAGAGGATTTCTTGGGATATTGTTTATTTCTTGACCTGTGTACTGGTTACATATATGTGTTTAGTTTGTGAAAATTGGGCTATGTACTTATGATTTGTGTGTTAATCATTACATTCCTGTATGTTTTTATCTACCATGTAAGGAATTTGAAGTCTATATTTAAAAAAAAAAAAAATATTAAACTTGAAACTGCAGTTGAAATGATCAAAGGATTTTAATTAATTAAAAAAAAAGAAAAGAAAAGAAATACAACCAGCATTCTCCATAGAAACAAGGATGGTGAGACTGCGGTTCATTTACTTTGGATAGATCATCAGGAAAAACCAATTACTAGAAAAGGACGTCACGTTTGGTTAAAAAAAAAAAAAATTAAATATGTGTGTGTGTGT
>NW_006921685.1:7610528-7630272 GCF_000298275.1 Orycteropus afer afer | reverse complement strand
GTTCAAACCCACCAGCCACTCCTTGGAAAGAAGGTTGGGCAATCTACTTCCATAGTCCATAGTGATATGGCCTTGGAAACCCAAGGAGGGATCACTATAAGTCAGATCCCACTCAATGACAGTGAGATGAGATATATATAACTCACTGCAATCAGGTCAATTCCGACTCATAGCAACCCCCACTGGGTTTCTGAGGCTGTAAACCTTTAGAGAAGTAGATTATACCACCTTCTTCTGTGGCATGGCTGGTGGGTTTGAACCACTGACCTTCTGGTTACCAGCCAAATGCTTTATCCACTACACCACCAGGACTCCTTTTAATAAAGGATGTTGTTGTTGTTAGGTGCTGTGGAGTTATCTCCAACTTATAGCTACCTTATGTACAACAGAATGAACCACTCACTGCCCAGTCCTGTGCCAGCCACATGATCCCTGCTATACCTGAGCCCATCATTGCAGCCACTGTGTCAGTCCCTCTTATGGAAGGCCTTCCCCTTTTTCATTGACCCTCCACTTTACCAGGCATGATATCCTTCTCCAGAGACTGTTCCCTTCTGACAACATGACCAAAGTAAGTAAGACAAAGTCTGGCCATTCTCACTTACAAGGAGCTTTCCAGCTGCACTTCTTCCAGGACAGATTTGTTAGTTCTCTTAGTAGTCCATGGTATTTTCAGCATTTTTCACCAGCACCACAACTCAAAAGCATCCACTCTTCTTCACTCTTCCTTATTCATTGTCCAGCTCTCATATGCATATGAGGTGATTGAAAAAACCATGGCTTGTGTCAGGTTCACCTTAGTCCTCAAGGAGATATCTTTGCTCTTCAGCACATGAAAGAGGCTTATTGGAGCCGATTTGCCCAGTGCTATACATCATCTGATGTCCTGTCTGCTCCCTACATTGGTGTTGATTGCAGAACCAAGTAATATGAAGTCTTTGACAAAGTATAAAACAAAACCAAACTCACTGCTGACAAGTCAGATCTGACTCATAGCAACTCTTTCTTGGGATTCTGAGGCGGTATCACTATGGAAGTAAATTGCCCAGCCTTCCTTCTGAGGAGTGGCTGGTGGGTTTGAACCTCAAGCCTTCTGGTTAGCAGTCAAATGCCTTGGGCACTATGCCACCAGAGCTCCCTGACAAAGTATAATATCAACAAAAATGATAATGGACTCAAACATACCAAGGATTATGAAGATGGCAAAGGACAGCATTTCATTCTGTTATACATACGGTCACCAGGAGTCAGAGCCAACTACTTGCAGCTAACAAACAAACAAACAAAAAAAAAACTGATTTAACCAAGACAGACAGAGGATTCTGTCTAAATTGGGACAAAGCTTGTCATTTTGAGTAGTATTCTGATGTCTTCTCTTTATGCTGTCTTCTGTCTCCCACCTTGACAAACTGCTTTCAGGAAATGATCCTATATTTTCTTTTCCACAAAGACATTATACCTATATGTGTAATAAGACTGAATTACCTTTTTCAAGATTTTCTTTTTGTCAACATCACTTTAGATTAAACAGGAGAAATTATTTTTCTGGAAGAAGCAGGCCAGCTATGAGAGGGTGAGGACCTATTACTTCATTTATGAAGTAGATGGACTATGTGAAGCTGACAAGAAAATATTCTCAGCCAACACTAAAGAAATACTCAGTCTATTGTGTCAAAAGCCAAGGAGACATACGCAAGTATTCAGCTGACCTGGTAATCACCATACACCTTTTTAACTTAAACTTAAACATTTGGAGAAAAACTAGTATATTAAGGAACAGAGGCAGTACAGGCTACTGACCTCCAATCAACATACAGTCTGCTAACACCTCAAGGTCTGTTTTGGTCACACTTTCAAATAATTGTTTCTACTACTTCTCTTTGAATGTGAGATATATTTTCTTCCTTGCTAACTATGTTAGCATTTCTTTGTTCCAAGTTTTATTTTCTCTCTCTTCTTTTCACCTCAGATTGTTGAGGTCTCTTAAATCCTATTGTTACATTCTAAATTATAACCTTTATTCAACTTAATGTCAACAACAAACTTCTAAAGGGAGAAAAATGTGAATGTATTAAGAGCATTCAATAAATCTTCTAGCACCTCCAGGAAAACCACCAAAAGCACAATGTAATTTTCAGGACCTAAAGATGTCTCTTTGAACACTAAGGTGGGCCTAACCCAAGCCATAGTATTTTCAATCACCTCACATGCATGTGAGAGCTGGACAATGAATAAAGAAGACCAAAGAAATGTTGATGCTTTTGAGTTGTGGTGTTGGGGAAGAATATTGAAAGTACCATGGACTGCCAAAAGAACTAACAAATCTGCCCTGGAAGAAGTGCAGCCAGAATGCTCCTTGGAAGCAAGAATGGCCAGACTCTGTCTTACCTACTTTGGTCATGTTGTCAGAAGAGATCATTCACTGGAGAAGGATATCATGCTTGGTAAAGTGGAAGGTCGGTGAAAAAGGGGAGGACCCTCAAGAAGAGGGATTGACACAGTGGTTGCATAATAGGCTCAGGTATACCAAGGCTTGTGAGGATGGTACATAACCAGGCAGTGTTTCATTCTGTTGTACATAGGGTCACTATGAGTCAGAGCTGACTTGACGACACCTAACAAAAACAATAACAAAGTTTTAGATATCATCCTGACATCTGCTGTGATTATGACTATTACTTAGTAAATAAGGTTAATCTTGCATAATTTTTTCCTGCTCCCACATAACCCAGAGCTGAACTGCTGGAAAGCAATGACCTGAATGAATATCGACGTTACCGAAGGTTGTTACCTCTGTCTTTCTGAAATGCCCCAGGCCTAGAGTAAATAAAACTGTAAGTAGAGAGAAGCAAGGTCAAATAACATTTTGAGTCACATAGTAATTCCCTCCTTTGGTCAGATGAGGAACATTAAAATGAAGTTTAGTATGTGAAGATATGTATATCTATAAAAAATATTTAAAGGATGTAAATAAGGCCTTTTAAAGTCCCAGAGCAGCATCTTAATTTGGGAAGAAAAGGTTGGGTCTGTGGAGGATGAAGTGTGGGAGAGGTGCTTTATCACATATACCTGAGAGGCTCAGCTTGTACATATGCTATATTACTGCTGGGAATCAGACATCAAATGAATAAAGCAGATGTTACAAGAGTTCTTTTTTTTTTTCTTCAAATCAAGGACTATCCTGAGAAAGAATGCTTTGTTTTCAGGAAAGAGAAGATCAACTACTTGAGGTTGGTTTAACGAAAATACTTCAATGTCAGAAAGGAAGCAAAGTTGAAATCATAGAGGTTGATACTCAGATAAACCTTGACCTAGCTCTTATGGCCTTGTGTCTAATTCCCAGTGTTCCCAAAAAAAAAAAAAAAAAAACTCACTAATGTTGAGTCATTTCTGACTCATAGTGACCCCTCCTTGGGTTTCCAAGGCAGTGTCTCTATGGAAATAGATTGCCGAACCTTCCTTCTGAGGAGTGGCTGGTGGGTTTGAACCTCCAGCCCTCTGGTTAGCAGTCAAATGCCTTAGGCACTATGCCACCAAAACTCCTACTCTTGTGTAAAGCTGAGTCACAGTCATGGTACCAAAAACCAAAACCAAACCTGTTGTCATCAAGTAGATTCTGACTGCTAGAAACTCTATAGGACAGAGCAGAATGGTCCCATAGAGTTTCCAAGGCTGTATATTTTATGGAAGCAGACTGCTCCACCTTTCTCTCATGGAGTGGCTGGTGGGTTTGAACTGCTGACCTTTTGGTTTGCAGATGAGTGGTGGTGTAGTGGCTAAGGCATTTGACTGCTAACCAGAAGGTTGGTGGTTCAAACTCACCAGCCACTCTGCAGAAGGAAGACTGGGCAATCTACTTCTGTAAGGATTTATTGCCTTGGAAACCCAAAGGGAGTCACTGTGAGTCAAATTCAACTGAATGGCAGTGAATTTGGTTTGGTTTTGGCTTGCTTAACCACTGTGCCACCTAGGCTCCTCCATAGCAAGTGGCAGGATCCAAAAATAATTGAAAAACTTTTCATCTATTCTCAAGGTCTCTTCTTACTCTACTCAAGTTCTACACAAAATGCTCTCTCGCTCTCTCTCTCTCTCAAATGAAGCCCAAAGTCATCTTAAAATTCTTGGCTCCTTTCCTCTCCCTTTCCAGACCTCTTCCACCAGTAAGTCTTTGCCTTTTCTATTGTGAATGCAGCTGACCTCTCTGGGTTTGCCATTCATTCCTTTTCCTCATAGGCTCAGCAAATGTTGCAAGTTCTAGATTATTCCAGAGCTTTTCACTTGACATGTAAGGTGACAAACACATCCCAGTTTTCCCAAAACTTCCCCAGTATTAACAATGAAAATCCCACATCCCTGGAAACCCTTTAATTCTGAGTTAACTAGACAGTTTGTCTCCTTACTGCTATACCATGAATGGGTCAAGATATTGAACCCCTCAGGGCTAGCAGAAGCAAGAAAGGATCTGAGGTAGCTGAAGTTTTTGGATCCATAGTCTCCAGCCACAGAGAACCTCATCCTTTTATCAAAATGTCCTATATAAATACTATCATTTTCTATGTGTACAAGATGAAAAGTTTATGAAGCATTGGCAACTTCCTTTTAGTACAGTTAGAGGGGATGAGTAGAGAAAGTTACAAACTAATATATTTGTTTCATTTTTCCTACTCCCACTAGTAAAACATTATAGATTAACAAAGCAAGTGTTAGTTGTACAACCTAAAATGGCTCTTCTGCTCTTTGGCTGTGGTTTCAGCACAGTGCCATACCATTACTGTCTGATTCTGTGAGGTAACGGGACAGACCATTGCCCATGCAGCACCTAAAGCCAGCAAAGACAACACCACTCTCCATAGCAAGTACCACTGCAGGCAGCAAGACCTTGAGAACGTGAAAAAACATTAAGGGCTCTCTAGAGAAGCAAAACCAGTGAAACATGTACATATATACATATATATATATATATACACAGCGACCCTTCCTTGGGTTTCCGAGGTGGTATCTCTATAGAAGTAGATTACCCAATCCTCCTTCTGTGGAGTGGTTGGTCAGTTTGAACCGCCAACCTTCTGGTTAGCAGTCAAATGCCTTAGGCACTATGCCACCAGAGCGTTCTCTCTCTCTCTATATATATATATATGTGTGTGTGTGTGTGTGTTTGACAAAACTATGAATGCAATAATCCTAAGATCAGCAGGCAATATAGCAATTCACTGGTTCTAGTATAGAAGATGATGAGCAAGATGTAGGATCTCAAAAAAAAAAAAAAATGCCAGAGAGTTTTGCCAGTTTTTTGTATATATTGAAAGCTGGCCATACCCCAAAGGAAACTCCCTTTCAACTGATTGACTGTTCATAACATAATCATGGATTTGATTACATTGTATCAGATCTCATCATGAGGAATAACTATATCATAACTGCTAAACCATTTAGAATCATCAATGTCCATTCCTTGTCAAATTGGCACCTGCACATACCTCCTTAAACCATATATAGTCTCTAAATACAGACAATTATAAAGTGATACTTGCATCTAATGTGATACAAGTAACATGAGTACAACTGATAACTCATTAGTCCTGTTTAATTGTATTATTTTGTAACTGAAGAAAAAAAAATATCTGATGCATACATAAAAAGAAGAAATACATAATCACAATCCTTGTTTCTGCAACTGGTCACATGGTCATAGCTGGCATTTAGAACCTTCTTCTACTACCCATTCGGTATTCCCGTTGCCCTCAGTAAGTAAGCACTTCAGCTGCTCATGGTTGTTTGTCTGGTGGGGTGACCCAAACCAGACAGGGATGAAGGGTCTGGGTTATTAGCAGTCATATCAGAATAGGGTTGTTGTAGTTTTCTGTTGACTTTAATCTCAGGGCATGGTAGTACTAAGAGACATCCTAAGGAAATCTCCACTATTCCAGGCATACTCTTCTTTACCACCATCACATAATATCAATCTGATTTCCTCTTGGTAATCAGGATCAATCACACCAGACAACAGAGTAACATCTTTGCCTGTTGATCAAGAGACAGGTTGTTGTTGTTGTTGTTGTTGTTAAGTGCCGTCGAGTCATTTCCGACTCATAGCGACCCCATGCACAGCAGAACGAAACACTGCCTGATCCCACGCCAGCCCCACAATCCCTGCTATACTTGAGCCCATCATTGCAGCCACGGTATCAATCCATCTCCTTGAAGGCCTCCCCCTCTTTCGTTGACCCTCCACCCTACCAAGCATGACATCCTTCTCCAGGGAATGGTCCCTTCTTACAACATGACCAAAATAGGTGAGACGAAGTCTGGCCATTCTTGCTTCCAAGGGGCATTCTGGCCGCACTTCCTCCAGGACAGATCTGTTAGTTCTTTTAGCAGTCCATGGTACTTTCAGCATTCTTCGCCAGCACCACAACTCAAAAGCATCAACTCTTCTTCGGTCTTCCTTATTCATTGTCCAGCTCTCATATGCATACCAGGCGATTGGAAATATCATGGCTTGTGTCAGGCGCACCTTAGTCCTCAAGGAGATATCCTTGCTCCTCAGCACTTGAAACAGTTCCTTCGCAGTTGACTTTCCCAATGCTACACGTCATCTAATGTCCTGACTGCTGCTTTCATTGGCATTGATTGTAGAACCAAGCAACGTGAATTCCTTGACAACCTCACTCCTGCATCCTTCAAGTCCTTGGTGGCACTAATCTCTGCAATCCCTCCAGGATGCGATATCGCTTTTGGTTTACTATTTTCCTAGGTAAGAGCAGTTCGAATGATCTCCACCTGGCTTTTCCTATTGTAAGAGCCTTACTCCACGTGTCAGGAGTCCAATGTGGGAGTTCTGCCAACTGCTGAGTATGTCCATTCAAACTATGCCTCCTGAAACTGGGGAAATCATTGCAGGATAAGTTCTGGGACACACTACACCCACTATGAGACTGACCTGAGCTATCAACAATTCCATCAATAATATGACCTTCATTTGTCCCCACTCTGACTGATAGACCACAGTGATGTTTTGGGTCTCTTGGAATTAGTGCCTATTCAGAACCAGTGTCCAGGAAAAGTCTGACTATTTCATTTTCCTCAATAAACCGTCACTCTTGTAAAAGGCCACAGGTCTGTGATAGTTGGAGCTGTGTATCAACTTAGCTGGACCCCAGTTCTGTGTGGTTGTTCCCATGATGGGATCAGATGACTATGTTCTGAGTGGCCAATCTGTTCAAGGGGAGTTTCCCTAGGGTTGTGGCCTGCTTCCAGGATATCCAGGGACATCCTGGGAAGAGAGATATTCTTCTGTGGATTGGGATTCTGTTGTGCTGCCTACAACTATCCTTGAGTGAGCAGTCCACCGTTCAGTCTGGAGATCTTGGATTCATAATTCGTTGGAGTCAACAGCCGGTGTACTGCCTGCCAGCCTTGAGCTTCTCAGCCCCGGCAGTTGCAGGAGCCAGGGAAAGCCTCTAGCTTGACGTTTGATCTGGGGACTTTGGACTTGCTGGTTTCCATACATTTGTGAGCCATTTTCCTAAGACAAATTTCTCTTTCTCTTTATATATATATAAGCTTTGCTGGTTTTTGTTTCTCTAGAGAACCCAGTCTAACACAAGGTCCCTTTGGGTAAGACTGAGAGAAAGATTAACCATGCAAAGTTCTGGCAATATAGCGAGGTCCTTCCTCAAGGGGACCTGGCCTCCCCTTCATTCAAGGGTTATGGGTCTGAAAAGTGGCTCAAGTCTGGAAACTGATTAAGGTATAGTGACTCTGTATTCTGGTGATTCAAGTTAGATTGATTTTCACTTGACCTGGAATTCTTCTGCTTAATACACAATATTTAGTAGATTTCCATCTATTTCATTCCTAGAGACACCATGCCTAAGTAGCCAATGCCATAAATCCATATGAGTCAGATTATTCTGATTACTGCTTTGACTCTGTTGTCCATTAAAGTAACCACACCCACTTTGTCTTTGTTGATTAAGTGCTCCCACTTGGCCACTACCACCATGGGGTCCAATCATCCCCATTGTAGTTAGGCATCTTAATTCAATTAAGGTAGCCCCCATATCAAGTCTGGTTTACATGAAATAGCAATCACAGCAGTCTTCAAGGCAATCCACGCATGAGACTATGATGTGAATCTGATAAGCTCACTCTAACATGCCAATTTCGCTAAGCCTTTGGATACCTTCTACAGTATATCAAGGCAGGTCTAGTACTTCAACTTGACTTTGTGCTACCACATAATGTGAATAAGGTACCACATAATCCATGCTTCCGTAAACCAACCAAATAAACTACTGGATCCTTTCTTATCTTCTCAAGCTGAAATATTGAATGAAGAATCTGTGCTTAGTGGACTCAAGTCAATAAACTCAGACTCATCCAACTTTATGTTCCTTGCACCATTATCCCACACCCTTAATAGTCATTCCCACATATGTTCTCCAGGTTTCTGTTTGTATATACTAAAAAAAGCAAGGAACTGTTTAGTGTATTTCTCCCTGGGTCACACTTTGTACTTCATCTGTTGGGGCTCACTGGGACTTAAGTCAAGTTATAGGTCTAGAAACAACTTATTGTTGTGGTGGAGGTGGTTCCTGGTGACATTCAAGACTGTCTTATAAGTCATCTGCCTCAGGCAATATCCCAGACAATGTCCTAGGTGCTGCTGTCAGACAATGACTCAGCTGACACAGCTGGGTTAGTTTCCTCAGATGGGGGTAAGAGGAGTGATTCAATGGAATTTAGGGGCTCAGTGTCCCCAGCTTCTTGATTATTTGCCTATATGGTCCCATCCAAGTTTCAGGATCACATTTCTTCCAAATCAATACTCTCACTTTAACTTCAGACACCCTCTGAGATTGGCAAGTAAATTAGCATAATTCAGTCACTCTTATGATAAGACTCTGGGTTTGATTTTCAGCAATATCAGCTCTGTTACTAAAAGATATAAGGCTTCTTTTCAGGGCACGAGTGAAAACATTGAGAAACATTTTATGCGATATTGAACTGTGACTTTGAAGCCCTGAGTTCATCTCATTCTTTGACCACTTTGTCTAGTGTAAGTAGGACCAACCAGCTTCCTTATACTGCTCATTCTGAAAAAAATTGCAGAAAATTATCAAATATGCAATCACCCAGAGCCTCACTTCTCACCAATACCTGATTAATTGGTGGTTCTATTGTGTATATCCTCAGAAGGAAGGTTGGACAATCTACTTCCATAGTGATACCACCTCGGAAACCCAAGGAGGGGTCACTTTGAGTTGGAGCTGACTCGACGGCAGTGCATTCGTTCATTTGTTCATTGTGTATATTAATATTGCCACTTCACTCCATGGATTAGCAGTACACATAAACTTAACTATCACAGACTCTTAATTTAATAGGGGGCAAAAACCAAAACCATACTCACTGCCATCTAGTCCATTCGACTCATAGCGACCCCTCCTTGGGTTTCCAAGGTGGTATCTCTATGGAAGCAGATTGCCCAATCTTCCTTCCAAGGCGTGGATGGTGGGTTTGAACCACCAGCCTTCTGGTTAACAGTCAAATGCCTTAGGCACTACGCCACCAGAACTCCACTGCAAACATCACCCAACAGGTAAAAGAAGGGGTGAAAATTCAACACAATTCATTCTAAAGGGGCATTCATGCTCTGGTTTTATCAAGGTCTTAACTTGGCTAAAGTACAAGCTAACTCTTTCACATGTCACTACAAGAATTTAAGGCATGTCCAGGTCCCCTACAAATAACTGGAAGAGACAGTGAAATGGGATATAAGTTCCACAACCTTCATAAAGGGCCAGAGCCAGAGAATTGTTATGTGTGACCTTCACTTATTATAATTCTAGCTTTACCCTCATGCAGATGTGGCTTGGAAAACATAGATTACAGGCCAAAGAGCTAAACTTCAAGATTTTGTGGAAGAACCTACTGCTCATAATATTTTTGCATATGTTACGAGTTAATGCAAAAAAATTCCTTTCCTTGGGATTAAACTTGAATTTATTTTATTTTCTATGGGTGGGGTGATACCAGGTGGTCTTTGGTTATGTATACTTCTCATGAGGCAAGTATAATAAATTCTAGAGGGACAAAAGGGCATGCAGTTGGAATGGAAAACTAGTCACCATATAGTTTTTAAGAAATTTGGAAGACGGTCATCTGGCCGATTGGAAGAGTTCCATATTTGTGCCTATTCCAAAGAAAGGTGATCCAATACAATGCAGAAATTATTTAACAATATCACTAATATTACACACAAGTAAAATTTAGCTGAAGATAACTGAAAAACAGTTGCAGCAGTATTTTGACAGGGAACTTCCAGAAATGCGAGCTGGATTCAGAAGAAGACATGAGATGAGAGATATCGTTGCTGATGTCAGATGGGTCTTGGTTGAAAGCAAAGAATACCAGAAAGATTTTTCCTTAAGTTTTATTGAATTTGCAAAGGTATTTAACTGTGTGAGTCATAATAAATTATGGATAACATTGAGAAGAATGGGAATTCCAGAACACTTAATTGTATTAATGAGGAACCTGTACATAAACCAGGAGGCTATCATTTGAACAGAACAAGGGGATACTGCATCATTTAAAATCAGGAAGGGAATGCGTCAGGGTTGTATCCTGTCACCATACTTATTCAATCTGTATGCTGAGCAAATAATCCGAGAAGCTGGACTATATAAAGAAGAATGTGGCATCAAGATTGGAGGATGACTCATTAACAACTTGTGTATGAAAGTGACACAACCTTGCTTGCTGAAAGAGAAGAAGACTTGAAGTACTTACTAATGAAGATCAAAGACTACAGTCTGCAGTATGCATTACACCTTAACTTAAAATCCTCACAATTGGACCAATAAGCAACATTATGATATATGGAGAAAAGACTGATATTGCCAAGGATTTCATTTTACTTGGATCCACAATCCTAAGGAAGCAGCAGTAAAGAAATCAAAAGAAGTATTGCATTGGGCAAATCTGCTGCAATAGACCTCTTTAAACTATTAAAGAGCAAAGATGCCATTTTGAAGACTAAGGTGTGCCTGCCTCAAGCCATGTTTTCAATAGCCTCATATGCATGTGAGATCTTGATAGTGAATAAGAAAGATCACAGAAGAATTGATGCATTTGATGCATGGTGCTGGTGAAGAATTTTGAATGTATCATGGACTACTAGAAGAACGAACAAATCTGTCTTAGAGAAAGCATAGCTGGAATGCTTGTTAGAAGTGAGAATGGCCAGACTTCATGTGTCATACTTTGGTCACGTTGCCAGAGGAACCAGTCCCTGGAGAAGGTAAACATGCCTGGTAAAGTAGAGGGTCTGCAAAGAAAAGGAAGTCCCTCAACAAGATAGATTGACACAGTGGCTGTGACAATGGGCTCAAGCAAGGCAGTGATTGTGAGCCTGGCAGGGGACCAGGCAGTGGTTTGTTCTGTTGTACAGGGTCACTATGAGTTGGAAATGACTCAATAGCACCTAACAACAACAATAACTGCAAGGGAAGTTAAGAAGTATACTCTTTAACTGGATAATTGTAAACCGAAACAAACCAAACTCATTGCTGTCAAGTCGGATCCGACTCATGGCAAATCCTCCTTGGGTTTCCAAAGCGATATCACTACAGAAGTAGATTGTCCAACCTTCCTTCCAAGGAGTATCAAGTGGGTTTGAACTACTGGCCTTCTGGTTAGCAGTTGAATGCTTTAGGTACTATGCCACCTGACCATGGGCAAAAAGGAAAATGACTATTTGGAAATAACCACAGTCTGTCATAGTTCTAAGCTTCCACTAACTACAGGCAGAAGCCTAAGCGTAATCTTAATTAAAGCAAAAGTAACAGCAGACTAGGAATCAAAAACGTGATTCAAGTTGTTTTGGTACTAACTAGAAGTGTGTGGCTTTGGTTAAAGTTATTTTACTTCTCTCCCTCAGTTTCTTCATCTGTGAAAATTGGAGCCTTGTACTGAAAGATCTAGAAGGAATAATCTAGAGAATATAGTCAATTACTCTAAGCCTTCTGACAACATTCAAATTTTAATACTTAAACAATCTTCTGCTTTTTTTACAGATTAAAACAAAGAAATTATCATGAAATTATGTAGATCGTTTACTCTTATTCTTCCGGTTCACTTATTAAAACCTTAATATTTATGATGATGTCTTAAAAGATTAAACTTGTTAGGTACCATAGAGACTATTTTTTTACTCATAATTACCCCATATGACCAAGTAGAACTGCCCCGTAGAGCTCTCTAAGCTGTATTCTTTATAGGAATATACCACCAGGTTTTTCTCCCATGGAGCTGCTGGGTGGATTCAAAACACCAACCCTTCAGTTGACAGTCAAGTGCTTAACTGTTGCACTGTCAGGGCCCTTCCCAGATCGACCTTAATCCTCTGTACTTTCTTCATGATATGAGGCCATAGCTGGAGCAATAGGGCATTATGATTCTCTACTGATTCTTCATCTCTCATAGCACTTCCTATACTGAAGTTTTACTCCTGACCCTATGGTCTAGGGTGTTCTACATTAATTTTTAGCTCAATAAGATCTGAACCGCTTCAGACCCTATAGTCAGGCAATGGAACATTTTTATCAAGGTTTAATATGAGAATTGTACAATCCTAGCCAGAAAGGGTATGGATGCACTCATACAGTACACTTAAGTCATGATGGAGTGAAGGCCATGATGGAATGAAAAATGATGTTCAATTGTGGGAGCTCTGGTGGCATAGTGCCTAAGGCATTTGACTGCTAACCAGAAGACTGGCAGTTCAAACCCACCAGCCAACTCTCAGAAGGAAGATTGGGCCATCTGCTTCTGCAGTGATTCCATGATGGAAGCCCAAGGAGGGGTCGCTATGAGTTGGATCAGACTCGACGGCAGTGAGTTTTTTTTTTTTTTTTTTTTTAACCATAATTGCTCTTGTTGTTGTTGAGTGCCATCAATTAGTAAAATTGCCAAGAATTGCTATTTGTTATTGTTGTTGTTATTATTGGTGCCATAGAGTCATCTCCAACTGATACCAACCCTATGTACAGCACAACGAAACACTGCCCCGTCTTGTGCCAGCCTCATGATCCTTGCTATACCTGAGCCAAGAAATGCTATAAATGTCCCAAATGATTAAATATCATTCGAACAAGAGGACCAAAACCTTCAGTCCAGTTGGGAAGGAATAAAAATCTGGACAAAAAAGGGGAGACAACTCCAAGTAGGGCATATCAGAAGAAATTGAAAGAGAGATTCATCAGGGTCTCTAGCTGTGCGCTAGCTGCTGCTCACTGTCAACGATGAGGCAGAATATACTCTTGATTTCTTCTTCCATATCACATGTCCAAATTAGCAGTAAATTCTTTGTCAGCTGCCTTCAAAATATATCCAGAATGTAAGTACATCTTAATACCCCCATGTTACCACCCTACTCCAAACTACTATTATTGCACACCTAGATTTTGCAATAATCTAAATGGTCCTCCTTTTTCCTCCAAAGCCCACTAACTGTCTCTTCTCTAGTCTGACAGATTATCTTAATACATAAAGTAGATTATCTTTCTCTTGCTCAAAACCCATTTCACTGTCAGGGAAAATTAGAGTACTCAAGATAGACTCCAAGATCTGACCTGCCCCCTCTGATATTGATTCCTACCTCCTTCTCTCTTACTATCTCTACTTCAGAGACCTGGCTTTTTGCCGCTTCTCAAGCATGCAAAATCTACAACTGCCTTAGGATCTTTACACTTGCCATTTCTTCTGAATGTTCTTCCCACAGATATCACCTCCTTCTCATTGAGACCTTCCTCATTTAAATGCAAATCCCTAACACCGTACCATCTGACACTACTTATCCCCTCTTTAGAATGTAAATTCAAAGAGGACACAATTTTTCTTTTCCAAAGAGGGACGGTTCTGTTTTTTTAGGAGCTCTGGTAGCATAGTGCCTAAGGCACTTGACTGCTTACCAGAAGGCTGACGGTTCAAACCCACCAGGCACTCCTCGGAAGGAAGGTTGGGCAATCCTACTTCCATAGTGATACTGCGTCGGAAACCCAAGGAGGGGTCACTATGAGTCATGGCCTACTCGCCGGGGAAAAAACAACAACAACAACATATTCTTAGAATCTGGGGCAATAAATACGTTTTAAATGAAGCAATAATCAGTGAATTAATGCTGATATTATTTCATACATTTCTTTCTTTCTACAGTCATAGAATTCTCCTTTGACCCTTAGATGACTCCACATACCAAACCTGACTACAGAAGGTTCTAGATGAGCTTAACTGCATTGGGCTGAGAAAATGAAAATTAACATCCTAAGGTTTCTATTGTTTTTGTCTGAACTGTGGGATAAGAGATGATATATTTTTTTGAACAAAAGGGGGACCATGAAAGGAAATTAGGAATTAAAGGACAAGTTTTTCTTTGTTGAAACAATCTTTCTAGTTATCTCTGCTTTTAATCCTGTTTCATGTGGTGCTTTATCTCTTCTTGAAACTATGTTGGATAAATGCTTCTTATCCCTTGTGAATGCAATTGCTTCAAATATCAATGAGAACCAGAATAAGAGAAATATGCATATTTTATTTTTAAAATTCCCAGAATGATTTTATAACCAAATAGTAAACAGACTTTTCTGATTCTAATGCTATTTCAAGGATGCCCGATGGTGCAGTGAGTATAACACACAACTACTAACCAAAAGGTCAGAGTTCAAGTCCACAAGCCTGCTCCTCAGGAGAAAGATGTGCCAGTTTGCCTCTGTAAAGATTTACAGCCTTAGAAACCCTATAAGGCAGTTCTTCTCTGTCCTATAGGTTTGCTTTGAATAGGAATTGGCTTGATGGTAGCGGGCTTGTTTTTGGTTGGAGTGCTATTTCTCAGGAGAGAAATAGAGAATTGAGTCATCAGGTCATTGGCTTTGTATGGCATCCAGCACAGCAAGATACCCACTTATAAGGTTCATGGATTTTTTTTCTGCAGTGACCATTAAGGTGTTTATTATATTTTATATTTCATAATATGTTGAGAACATGGTGAGTCAAAGAAATTTAGTCCTTTCTTGCTAGAAGACAACAATCTTGCATGAATGGGAAATTAATAATGAAAACTAATCTGTGGTTATGTGTCAAACATATTTACCGGATATATTCATTTCACAAAAAAAAAAAAAAATTATTTTGATTTATTCTCCAATTTCTTTGATACTTAAACTCTTTTCAAAATCAAGAAATTTAACATTGCAGATAACCTAATTTTTTATTTAGCTTAACCTAAAAGTCTAATATCTCTATTTGTTGTGTGTTGTGTCCCCCAGAAAGAGACATTGAAGTCCTCATCATCTGTACCTGGAAATAACATCTTTGCAGATATAATTAAGTTAACATGAGGTCATATTGAAGTTATTGTTGTTTTAGGTGCCATAGAGTCAGCTCTGACTCATAGCGACCCTAAGTACAACAGAACAAATCTGCCCAGTTGTGCATTATCCTCACAATTTTTGCTACTTTTGAGCCTGTCATTGTACCCAATCCATTTTGTTGAGGGTCTTCCCCTTTTTTGTTGACCCTCCATGTTACCAAGTGTGATATCCTTCTCCAGGAAATGGTCTTTCTGACAACACAACCAATGAAGGTGAGACGAAGTCTGGCCATTATCCCTTCCAAGGAGCATTCCAGAGGCACTTCGTCCAGGACAGATTTGTTCATTCTCTGACAGCCCATGAAACTTTCAGTATTCTTCACCAACACCACAATTCAAAGGCATCAAGTCTTCTGTGTCTTCCTGGTTCATTGTATAGCTTTCACATGTATATGAGGTGATTGAAAATAGCATGGCTTGGGTTCAGCACACATTACTCTTCAAAGTGACATCTTTGCTTTTCAACACTTTAAAGAGGTATTTTGCAGCAGATTTGCCCAGTGCAATATGAGGTCTGATTTCTTGACTGCTGCTTCCTTGGGTGTTGATTGTGGATCCAAGTCAAATGAAATCTTTGCCAACGTCTATCTTTTCTCCATTTATCATGATGCTGCTTATTGGTCCAGTTGTGAGGATCTTTCTTTTCTTTATGTTGACATATAATCCGTACTGAAGACTGTCATCTTTGATCTTCATTAGTAAGTGCTTCAAGTCATCTTCACTTTCAACAAACAAGGTTGTGTCATCTGCATATCTCTGGTTATTAACAAGACTTCCTCCAGTCCTGGTGCCCTGCTCTTCTTCATATAGTCCACCTTCTTGGATTATTTGCTCAGCATAGAGATTTATTAAGTATGCACACCCTTCCTGGTTTTAAACGGTAGAGTAGGTGAGCTCTGATCTAGTATGATTGATGAACTTAGTAAAAAGAAAAGAAGAGACTCAGAGATACTGAGGAAAATGGCCATATGAGGATGGAGGCTGAGACTAGCATTATGCTGCCACAAACCAAGGAATGCCTAGGGCTACCAGAAGCTAGAAGAGACAAGGAAGGTTCTCCCTCTAGAGGATTCAGACACCCTGAATCTGGAATTTTAGCCTCCACAAATGTAAGAGAATAAATGTCTATTGTTTTAAGCAACCCAGTTTGTGGTACTTTCTTAATGAAGCTCTAGGAAACTAATATACCATTCTTAGCCTCAGTTCTGCCTTAGAATAAATTGAGTTCTAAATCAATTTTAGCTATAAAGGTCAAATTTAGTTCAATTGGTCTTAAAATTAGTAAACTCACTTTACCAATTATATGTTGTTGTTGTTATGTGCCGTCGAGTCGGCCCCGACTCATAGCGACCCCTCCTTGGGTTTCCGAGGCAGTATCACTACGGAAGTAGGATTGCCCAACCTTCCTTCTGAGGAGTGGCTGGTGGTTTGGACCGCCAGCCTTCTGGTTAGCAGTCAAGTGCTTTTAGCCACTATGCTACCAGAGCTCCTACCAATTATATAGGGCATCATTTCATGAATGATCACGAAGTACTTTAAAAATGCAAAGATAGAATATTCCCTCTTGTGAGAGTTAAAAGTAAAATTCAATGATCAATAGCCCAGGCTTTAGTGATTAAGATCAAGTTCCATAAAATATAGGTTATCTGTTCAAATTGTTATTTGATGAATTTGCATGTATAGGTACAGGCTGTATTGAGAAAGCTGCTTATTTGAGAAAAATATAAATTATATGGTAGCATATTTGCATTAATTAAACCCATCTAATTTGATCATAGCATGGCTAAAAATTCATTTAATTCCAACAGCATTATGATTTTAATTTGTAAGGCTCTTTTTCCCAGTGTTTAAGATAAACTGTTTCAAACTTAGAAGTCTTAAAAGAACTCGTGATGATCGCTTCAGAATCCTCATTCACAGTTTGTTTATGCTAGCATTTATCCAAAATAATATTTGTTGCCATGTCAGGTTTTTCTCTACCTTAGCAATAATGTATTTCTTTGACAACAAGTCCTGTCACTCAGTAGTTATAATACAAAGTAAATTTTATCAAAAAGGAAAATAAGATTAGGAAGATAACACTACCAAAAACAAAAAATGGTTTATCTCAAAATCAAATATATATTTTTTTTTTTCCATGGGTCTTATCATGGGAGCTCGGGTGGCATTTGACTGCTAACCAGAAGGCTGGTGGTTCAAACCCACCAGCCACTCCTTAGAAGGAGGACCGGGCAATCTACTTCCATAGAGATACCGCCTCGGAAACACAAGATGAAGGGTCACTATGAGAGGGAACTGACTCGACAGCAATGAGATGAAGAAATGTTGTCTTTAGACCTTTTTCATAGTACTAGAGACTTAACACCCTAGGTATGGTAGCATAGTGAAAAGGACATAGTTTGGAAACTAAATTAATTCTTTCCTGAAATCCTAATGGAAATTTTAAAAGACATTTAACATTTCTGAACGTTAATATTCTCATCTCTAAAATGCCCTTAAGAATAACTTATCCATGAATTTTTATGAGGACTCAGTGGGCTAATAAAGGTAAAAACTCTTCATGAGGACCATATTTTCACAAATAATGTACCCACATGCATATAATGCACATAGTATGCACAGGGAAATAAGGTGTAAGGGGATTATGTGTTTTTGAAAAAATGTATGACATGCATGTTATTTGCCTAAACACAGGGTACGTGACACATGGTAGGTATTTACTAAATTTAATTTCCCTTCCATGGTAAGCTTCTTTTAATTTTCAGCATTTCAAGATTCAGAGTTTTTCTAAAAGTTGACGTAAATACTTTTTATTATTATATTTTTATTCTGGTACCTCTGGGCATAGTGCCTAAGGCATTCAACTGCTAACCAGAGGACTGGAGGTTCAAACCCATTAGCCACTCCAGGGAAGGAAGGTTGGGCATCTACTTCTGTAGTGACACCACCTCAGAAACACAAGGAAGGGTTGCTATGAGCCAGATCTGACTCCATGGCAGTGAATTTGATTTTGGTTTTCTATTTTGATCCTAGACAAGGTGTGATAAGGTTGAAACAAGTGAAGCACCTAGCAAACAAAATTTAAGAAGGAATGACTGTTAGAGTGGTGCAAATGAGACACTGAGAGGGAATGACTCCTTAAAATTTGCACTTTGGTGCCACACTAGTCCTGGACCTAATCATAAACTATTTATCATTCTCAAAATTCTTGTACCTTTTTTCAATAATATGTGAAACTCAGTTACAGAATGTGGCCCTATGACCATTCAAAGTCCTCAGTGCACTTATATTCTGACTGAGACGAAGGAAAGCAGGAAATATTATTAGGTATCCATTGCTGTGAAACAAATTACCCAACACTTAGCAGCTTAAACAATAACAATTTATTAGCTCATAGATTCTTAGGAAGTTTAACTGGATGCTTCTAGCTCAGGGTATCTTAGGAGGCTGTAGTCAAGAATTCAACTGGGGCTGCATTCATTTGAAGGCTTGACCAGTATGGTGGACCTGCTTCCAAGTTCACTCCCATGTCTGTTGGCAGGATGTATAACTATCTCAACACTGGGGACCCTCCATAGGTCTGTTCATGGCATGATATCTGGCTTCCCCCAGAGTGAGTAATTAGAGAGAGATCAAAACAGAAGCTGTTGAGATTTCTGGCAAGATGGTGGACTAGGCAGAAACTGCACAGACCGTCTTCAACAAAGAAAGGGAAAACAATTAACACAGACACAGAACATAATCTTGGACCCCTGAGCCTTGAAGGGAAGCATATAGAACCCCAACTAGCAGAAGAATTTGTGTGAAAATACCAAAAAAGGAGACATACAGAGCTGTGGTCAGGCAGTGATCCCGAGCGATCCTGACGACACAGACAGCTTGGAGATTCTCAAGTGGTGGTAGGACCTAAGAAGTAAACTAAAAATAACCCTGCTAGCCAGGGACTGCACAGAGGACTGTACATGGTCGCTGGGGAACAAACAGAGAAGGTGAAGAGAAACATGGGCTGAACTGAGGACTTTTGCCTATCTGGAGGTGCTGCCATTTTGAAGGTTTAAAAAGAGGCTTGACTATTTTGGATATTTAAAGAGACAGCACTCTTGCAGATTTCTGGGTCTGAAGAACATGTTCTACTTTCCAGCAACCCCAAGGACACTCAGGACCTGCAAGACTGAAAAGGCCAACGATAAAAAAAACCACCAAGAAGAGGCTGAATCACCCTTGGCTGCTCTTCACAAACAGTTAACAGAGATCTAAATACAATGATGCCACAATGCCTCGGAAACAACAGACCATCACAGTCCACAC
>NW_006921685.1:7601347-7604081 GCF_000298275.1 Orycteropus afer afer | reverse complement strand
GGAAGTGGGAGGGGAGCTGATGCATTGTGGTAAACTGTGGTCATTGATATGAGACAAAGTATATGTGAACTGCTGTATGGAAAGTGAATTTGCTCTGTAAATCTTCACCCAAATCACAATATAAATAAATGAATAAATAAATAAAGATAGAAGCTGTTGTTGTTTTTAGGTCCTGCTAAGTTTTTTTCCAACTCATCACTACCCTATATACAACCGAGTAAACCATTGTCAAGTCCTGTGTCATCCTTACAACCATTGCTATGCTTGAGCCCACTGTTAAAATCACTTTGTCAGTCCATCTCATTAAGGGTCTTCCCATTTTCAATGACCCTCTACTTTACCAGATGTGATATCCTTATCTAGGGATTGCTACCTCCTTACATCATGAACAAAGTACAAAAGATGAAGTCTCACCATTCTTACTTCTAAGAAGCATCCTGGCTGTACTTCTTCCAAGACAGTTCTGTTCTTTTCCTGGTAGTCCATGGTATATTTAATATCGTTCATGAACACCACAATTCAAAAGCATCACTTCCTCTGTGGTCTTCCTTATTCATTGTCCAGCTGTCACATGCATATGAGGCTATTGACAAGATAATGGCTTAGGGCAGGTGCACCTTATCTTCAAAGAGATATCATTGCTCTTTAACACTTTTAAGAGGTCTTTTGCAGCACATTGTCCCTGTGCATTTGATTTCTTGACCGCTGCTTCCATGGCCATTGATTGTGGATCCAAGTAAAATGAAATCTGTGACAACACTAATCTTTATTCCCTTTATCATGATATTACTTAATGCCCCAGTCACGAGACTTTGGGTTTTCTTTATGCTGGGGTGTAAACCACACTGAAGGCTATAGTCTCTGTCCTTCATCAGTAAGTGCTTCAAGTATTCTTTACTTTCAGCAAGCTAGGTTGTGTCTTCTACATATCATAAGTTGTTAATGAGTTTTCCTCCAATCTTGATGCCTTGTTCTTCTTCTTTTAGTCCAGCTTCTCAGATTATTTACTCAGCATACAGACTGAATAAGTATGGTGAAAGAATACAATCTTGAAACATACCCTTCCTGATTTTAAACTACACCATATCCCCTTGTTCTATTTGAACAACTGCCTCTTGGTCTATGTAATTGTTCCTCATGAGCATAATTAAGAATTCTGGAATTCCCCTTTTTCATAATATTATCCATAATTTGTTATGATGCACACAGTTGTATGTCTTTTCATAATCAATAAAACACAGATAAACATTTCTCTGATATTCTTTACTTTCAGCCAAGATCCATCTGACATCAGCAATGATATACCTTGATCTATATCCTTTATGAATCTGGCTTGAATTTCTGGCAGTTCTCTGTCTATGTCTTGCAGCAACCATTTTTTAATTATCTTCAGCAAAATTTTATTTGCACATAATATTAATGATATTCTATGATTTCCACATTCTATTAGATCATCTTTATTTGGAATGGGCACAAATATAGATCTCTTCCAGTCAGTTGGCCAGATAGTTGTCTTCCAAACTTCTTGGCATAAACAAGTGAGTGCATCCAGCATTGCTTGTTGAAACATCTCAATGGGCATTTTGCCAATTCCTGGAGTTCTATTTGTGTTCATTTCCTTCAGTGAAGCTTGATGTTCTTTACTTCCACACCAGTGACCAAAAACCAGATGACTTGTGGGATGACATGAAAAACAGCATACATGATGAAAGCAAAAGATCATTAAAAAGATAGGGAAGAAAGAAAAAAACAGAAACAACAGTGTTTTTCATAACCTGTTCTCAGAAGTGGCATACTATTACTTCTGCCATATTCTATGAGTCACACAGCCCAACCATGATACAAAGTGGGAGGAGACTACACAGAGGTATAAATACCAGTAATCAGAGATCACTCACAGTCATCTTGGCTACCACACAACAATTTTAGGAAGCTTTGAAGATGTCAGTTTCAGTTTTGGTTCTGCCATTTAAAAGCCATGAGAATTTAAGGGATTATTTTTAACCCCTCTAAATTTCACCTCTGGTGATGTAGTGCCTAAGGCATTTGACTACTAACCAGAAGGCCAGTGGTTCAAACCCACCAGCCACTCCTCAGAAGGAAGTAGCTCTGAAAACCTCTGAAACCCAAGGAGAGGTTGCTGAGTCGGATCTGACTCAACTGTAGTGAGTTTGGTCTTTTGGTTTAAACTTCACCCTTGTCATCTGTAGCATGAAAATAACATTTACCTAACAGCTGCCTCATAGGGTTATTTAAAGTTTAAAATCTAAGTGAAATGTTACAGAGTATGAAATATAATAAATATTCTAAAACTGTAGCTATCATTAGTATAATGAATGAATGATTAAAAAGACTTTTTTCCTGCAAAGTAATAATCTTACTTTATATTTTTTACATGTTAGTGTAAAATGATGTGACTTCTTAAGAAATATTATCAAAACTAGACATATGTATTAATCATGCTTTTTATTATTTATTTTTTATTTTTATCTGGATGAAGATTTACAGAGCAAATTCACTTTCCATACAGCAGTTCACATATACTTTGTCTCATGTCATTGACCACAGTTTACCACAATGCAACAAGTCACATCCCACTTCCTCCCCATAGTTACCTCTTCCCAGTGACCATTCCTCCATACTCTCCTGTGCCCTGAGCTGTCTCCCTGTGCATAAGCAGCCCTTCCTTCTCCCATGATTGTTCTCTCCAGGGCGTGTATCTACTTGAGGTAAA
>NW_006921685.1:7597082-7598252 GCF_000298275.1 Orycteropus afer afer | reverse complement strand
CTTCTGCTAGTTGGGGTTTAGTCCACTTTTGTATCCTTCCCTTCAAGGCTCAGGGGTCCAAGATTATCATCTGTGTCTGTGTTAATTGGTTTCCCTTTGTTGAAGAGGGTCTGTGCAGTCGTTCTGCCTAGTCCGCCATCTTACTGGAACTCCCCTCATTATGCTTTTTAAATTAAGACAAAACCATTAATAACTTCTATTTCAATGTGGTAGCATTTGGAGTTTCACAGTCTTATTATTCAGGTCAAAAGGACTACTCAGAATTGTTCTATTTCCACCTTAAATTACTGGGTATTTCAGGAAAGTGGATACCAAAAATACAAGTGTATAGCAAAAACATAAGAAGAAACTAGCACATTCTTTGTCTTGGTTTGTTGTAATAAACACATTCACTCTATTAACTCAACCTGCCTTTCCAAGAAGTATGTAATATCTATTGACTGCCAGCTGATTTCCTCTCAGAAAAAGTCAAGCAAAAAGTTTCCAATATTTATATAGTCTACTTCCCTTACTTTCTACTTAGACATATTTGTTTTTCTTCTTATTTTTGCTCTTCTCATTTTACCTGTGCTTGATATTTTTATGGAAAAAAAGAGCAATATTTTTATTTTTATTAAATGGTAGGTTGTCTTAGTTCCATTTAGAGCTTTTTTAACCTCTATTTCCTAGGTTTTGAGCACTGGTTACAATCAAGCCATACACACACATACATTACACAAGCAGTGTTTTTTGATGATGGCGATGATGATGATGATGATATCAGTGAATGTTTATAGAACAATGTCATTTTCCATACAGCAGGTCATACACATTTGGTCTCATGACATTGACAGCAATTTTCCACAATGTAGCAGCTCTCTTCTCACTTCCTCCCCATAGTTACCTCATCCCTGTGTCCTTCCCTCCCATGCATTCCTGACCCCCAGTGGTCTCCCAGTGCATACACTGCCCTTCTGTTCTTCCACAATTGATCTCTCCAAGGAGTGTATCTACCTGGTGTAAATGTTCAACCTTGATGCTGGTCTTTTATTTGATTGGAAGCCACAGGAGTTAAATTTCAGACCTGAAGAGCAGCTAGGGGCCATGTTGTTGTTGTTGTTGTTAAGTGCCGTTGAGTCGTTTCCAACTCATAGCGACCCCATGCACAGCAGAACGAAACACTGCCCGATC
>NW_006921685.1:7586063-7595631 GCF_000298275.1 Orycteropus afer afer | reverse complement strand
CACCAATCCCCCTCTGAGTGGTTGACAGTGGTAGCTGGGAACCATCTAGTTCTTTTGGTCTCATGGTCATATAGGCTGAGGAACACATGGTCTAACAGTCCCTTGGACTAATTGTTTCTATGCATCTTTGGTTTTCTTCATTCTTCTTTGCTCTGGATGAGCAGAGACCTATCATTTTACCTAGATGGTCATTTGCAAGCTTTTAAGATGCCAGTCTCTACTCACCAAGTAAGAGGTAAAACAATGATTTTGTGTAGTTGTTGTTGTTAGGTGTCATCAACTCATCTCTGACTCATAGCGACCCTTTGCACAGCAGGACAAAACACTGCCCAGTCCTCTGCCAGAATCATGATCTTTGCTATACCTGAGCCCATCATTGCACCTCTGTGTCAATCCATGTCATTGAGGACCTTCCCCTTTTTTGTTGACCCTCCACTTTACCAAGCATGATAACCTTCTCCAGGGAATGGTTCATTCTGACAACATGATCAAAGTAGGCAAGACAAAGTCTGCCCATTCTACCTTCCAAGGAGCACTCTGGCTGCACTTTTCCAGGATAGATTTGTTAGTCCTTTTAACAGTCCATGGTACTCTTAGAATTCTTCACCAACACCACAACTCAAAAGCATCAACTCTTCTTCATCTTCCTTATTCATTTTCCAGTTCTCACACGCATAAGAGGCGATTAAAAACATCATGGCTAAGGTTAGGAACACCTTAGTTTTAAAGGAGATTATCTTTCTCTTCATAACTTGAAAGAGGTCTTTTTGCAGATTTGTCCAATGCAATACATTGTCTAAGGTCTTGACTAGTGCTTCCATTAGTATTGACTGTAGAAACCAGTAATATGAAGTCCTTGACTATTTAAATCTTTTCTCCATCCATCATGAAGCTGTTTATTGGACCAGTTGTGAGGATTTTTGTTTTTCTTATATTGAGGTGTATTTATCCCTACTGCAGACTGCAGTCTTTAATCCTCATCAGTACGCACTTCAAGTCATCCTCACTTTCAGCAAGCAAAGTTGTGTCATCTGCATATCACAGGTTGTTAATGAGTCTTCCACCAATACTGATGTCATGTTCTTCTTCATATAATCCAGCTTCTCAGATTATTTGGTCAGCATACAAATGGAATAAGTATGCTGAAAGGATACAACCCTGACACACTTCCTTCTTGACTTTAAACCATGCAGTATCCTCTTGTTCTGTTTAAACAATAGCCTCCTGATCTATGTACTGGTTTCTCACAAGTACAACCAAGTGTTGTAGAATTCCATTCTTCTCAATGTTATCCACAATTTGTTATGTTCCACACAATCGAATGCTTTTGCATAGTCAATGAAACAAGTAAACATCTTTCTGGTATTTTTTGCTTTTAGCTAAGATCCATCTGACATTAGCAATAATATCCCTTGTTCCACATCCTGTTAGGAATCCAGCTTGCATTTCTGGAAGCTCTCTGTCAATATACTGCTGCAACCATTTTTGAATTATCTTCAGCAAAATTTTACTTGTGTCTGAGATTAATGATAATGTTTGATAATTTCCATATTCTGTTGGCTCACCTTTCTTTGGAATGGGTACAAATATGCATCACTTCCAATCAGGTAGCTGCCTTCCAAATCTCTTGGCATAGCCCAGTGAGTGCCTCCAGTGGGTTATCCTTTTGTTGAAACATCTCAGTGGGTATTCTGTCAGTTCTTGGAGCTTTTTTCTTTGTCAATTCCTTCAGTGCAGCTTCAACTTCTTCCTTTAACACCACTGGTTCTTGATCATATACCACCTCCTGAAATGGATGAACATTGACCAATTCTTTTTTGGTACAGTGACTGTGAATTTTTCTTCCATCTTCTTTTGATGTTTCCTGCATCATTCAATATTTTGCCCAAGTTGTTGTTGTTATGTGCCGTCAAGTCGGACGCAACTCATAGCGACCCCTCCTTCAGTTGCCGAGGCAGTATCACTATGAAAGTAGATTGCCCAACCTTCCTCCCGAGGAGTGGCTGGTGGGTTTGAACAGCCAGCCTTCCGGTAGCAGTCAAGTGCCTTAGGCACTATGCTACCAGAGCTCCCTAGAATCTTTCAATATGGCCACTCAGGATTAAATTGTTTCCTCAGTTCTTTCAGCTTGAGAAATGCCAAGCTTGTTCTTCCCTTTTGTTTTTCTAACTCCAGGTCTTTTCTTGTTTCATGATAGTAATTGGCTATGTCTTCTCAAGCTGTTCTTTGAAATCTGCTCAGCTCTGTTATCATTTCTTCTATTTCCTTTAGCTACTTTCTGTTCAAGGGTAAGTTTCAGAGTCTCTTCTGACATCCATGTTGGTCTTTTCTTCCTTTCTTGTCTTTTTAATGACCTCTTGCTTTCCTCATGGATGATATACTTGATGCCATCCCACAATTCCTCTGGTTTTTGGTCATTGGTGTTCAATGCATAAAATCTATTCTTCAGATAGTCTCTAAATTCAGGAGGGATTTTATCAAGGTCATATTTTGGCTCTCATAAACTTGTTTTAATTGCCTTCAACTTCAACTTGAACCATGCATGTGAGCAGTTGATGGTCTGTTTCCTAATCATTTCCTGCCCTTGTTTTGGCCAAAGCTATTGAAGTTCTCCACTGCCTCTTGTCACAGATGTAGTCAATCTCATTCCTGTGTATTCAATCTGGTGAAGTCCACATGTATAGCCATTGTTATGTTGTTGAAAAAAGGTATTTTCAATTAATAAATTGTTGGTCTTGCAAAATTCTATCATGAGATCTCCAACATTATTTCTATCACAAAGGCCATATTTCCCAACTACAAATAACTCTACTTTGTTTCCAACATTTGCATCCCCATCACCAGTGATAATCAACACACCTTGATTGCATATTTGGTCAATTTCAGACTGCAGAAGTTGGTAGAAATCTTCAATTTCCTCATTCTTGGCTTTAGTGGTTGGTGCATAGATTTGAATAATAGTAGTATTAACTGGTCTTCCTTGTAGGCATATGGATATTATCCTATCACTGATAGCATTGTACTTCAGGACAAATCTTGAAACACTCTTTGTGATGATGAATGCCACACCATTCCTCTTCAATTTGTCATTCCCAGCATAATTGATCTTATGGTTGTCTGATTACAAATGGCCAAAACCAGTCCATTTCAGCTCACTAATACCTAGGATATTGATCTTCATACGTTGCATTTCAGTTTTGACAACTTCTAATTTTCCTAGATTCATACTTGTACATTCCATGTTCTGATTATTAATGAATGTTTGCATCTGTTTTTACTCCTTTTTAGTCATGCTACATCAGCCAATGGAGGTCCTGAAAGCTTCATTCTATCCCTATTGTTAAGGTTGTCTCTATTCTGAGGAGTCTCCTTTGCCCCAGTCAAATTTCGAGTGCCTTCTAACCTGAAGGACTCATGTTCTGGCACTATACCAGACAATGTTTTATGGCAATTCATAAAGTTTTCCAGTAATACATCAGACAGTATTTCACTGCTATTCGTAAGGCTTTCACTGGCCAATTGTTTGAGAAGTGGATGACCTCTTCCTTCTCCTGTCTTAGCCCAGAAGCTCCGCTGAAACCTATCCATCATGGGTAACACTGCTGTCATTTTGCAACCCAGTGGCATAGCCTCCAGTCTCACAGCAACACATAAGCCACCACAGGATGACAAACTGACAGGCAATTTCATCTCCCTTGTTGTTGTTGTTGTTGTTGTGTGCCGTCGAGTCGGCCCCGACTCATAGCGACCCCTCCTTGGATTTCCGAGGCAGTATCACTACGGAAGTAGAATTGCCCAACCTTCCTTCCGAGGAGTGCCTGGTGGGTTTGAACCACCAGCCTTCTGGTTAGCAGTCAAGTGCTTTTAGCCGCTATGCTACCAGAGCTCCCTTAGTTGTTCCTAACTGATTTGTGCCCACCTACCTCGGGTCTTGGCCTTTTTAATAGAGCTGCTCCCAAGCCCTATGTCAACCTATCTCAGGACCTGGCCTTAAAATAGAACTGCCCTCAAGCAAAAAACAGCCCCCGTGTCCTGCACCCACCTATCTTGGGCCTCGGTAATATGTGTAGTATGTTATGCCAATGGACTTTGTCCCCTGTGACCATGGTCCTGCGTCTACAGGTCCAACTACTTGCTCCCTCTGGGTAGCTGGCTGTGGCTAAGAGGTCACCACAACCTTCTTCCTGTAAGCTCTATTATACACCCAGACATTTATACAGCCTATACAGATATGTTTATAGAAACATCATCTGCCAACCCTATACGTACGTGGTCATGGCACACTCCCCACTGCACAGACATAGCTGATTATCCCATCCGTCCATCCATCTATCCACCCATAGACCAATGCTTGCCATCTCTAACAATGCAGTATTGTATATGCAACAGGGCTCATTTCTATACCTCCCATGTACCTCTTTGTATCTTCCTCTTCCTCAATGCCAACATGTTGATCACTCACATTTGCTACATTTCCCTTCCCTTCACCCAAATCAATACTTGTCTCTCCCTATCTAGCAGTGCTCCCCTCCCTTTCCACCCCTGGTAACCAACAAAGTTTCCTTCCATATATGAACCTTCCCTTGACTTTTTATAATAATGAACTAACACAATATTTGTCCTTCTATGATTGACTTATTTCACTCAGCATAATGTCCTCCAAGTTCATCTATGTTACATGTTGTTTTGTAGATCTTACGTTATTTTTTACTGTTGCATAGTATTGTGTTGTGTGTATGTACCATAGTTTGGTTATCCATTATTCCTTTGGTAGGTACCTAGGTTGTTTCCATCTTTTTGCTACTGTAAATAGTGTTGTGATGAACATGGGTGTGCATGTATCTCTTCTTGTCCTGGCTCTCACTTCTTTAGGATATATACCTAGTAATGGAATTGCTGGATCAAGTGATATTTCTAATTCCAACTTTTTCAAGGATCATCAGACAGATTTTGAAATGGTTGTATCATTTTACAGTCCCACCAGCAGTGTATGAGACTCCCAATCTCTCCATATCCTCACCAGCATTTGTTATTTTTTTGTCTTGTTAAACTTTTCTATCAGTGCTGGGGCAAGATGGTATCTCATTATTATTTTGATTTGCATCTCTCTAATGGATAATGATCATGAACATTTCTTCATGTGTTTGTTGACTGTCTGAATATCCTCTTTGGTGAAGTGTCTATTCATATTTTCTGCCCATTTTTTAATTGAATTGCTTGTCTTTTGGTTGTTGAGGTGTTGGAGTTTTCTATAAATTTTAGAGATAAGTCCCTTTTCAGACATGTAGTTACCACATATTTTTTTCCAATCTATAGATTCTCTTTTTATTCTTTGGAGAAGTCATTTGAAGCATATAACATTTTAATTTTTAGAAGCCCCAATCGGGTTTTCTAGACTTATCTAGACATATTTGATCATTCAGCCTGTCCACCCATTTAGTTTCTCTTCTGCTGTTTGTGCATTTGGGGTTATGCTTCTTCATAGTCTACTTATGCCATAAATTAGGGCCTCTAAATTTGCCCTAGTTTTTCCTTGAGGAACTTTATAGTTCTAGGTTTCACATTTAAGTCTTTGACCCATCTGGAATTAGTTTTTGTGTATGATGTGAGGTACAGATCTAGTTTCATTTTTCTGCAAATGGATTTCCAGTTTTGCCAGCACCATTTGTTAAGACATACTCTCTTCCCTGTTTAATGGATTTTGGCCCTTTTTCAAAGATCAGCTGACCATAAGTCGATGGATCTATTTCTGGGTTCTCAATTCTATTCCACTGGTCTATGTGTCTATCTTTGTACCAATATAAGGCTGTTTTGACTATTGTCGCTGTACAGTAGGTTTTGAGATCCAGAAGTGTGAGACCTCTTACTTAGCTCTTCTTCAATAGTGCTTTGCTTAACCAAAGTCTCTTTCCTTTCCATATAAAGTTAGTGATTGGTTTTTCCTTATTCTTAAAGAATGCTGATAGGATCTGGATTAGGATTGCATTCAATGTATTGATTGCTTTGGGTAGAACTGACATTTTCACAATGTTCAATTTTCCTATCCATGAGCATGGTATGTTCTTCCATTCATGTAGATCTCTTATGGTGTCTTGGAGTAGTGGTTTGTGTTTTCTTACTACAGATTTTTTGTGTCCCTAGTGAGATTTATTCCCAAGTATTGTATTTTTTTTTTGGTAGCTATTGTAAGTGGTATTGATTTCCTTATTTTCTTTTCAGCAATCTCATTGCTGGTGTAGAGGAATCCAAATGGTTTTTGTGTTTATCTTGTATCCTGCCACTATGCTAAATCTCTCAATTAGTTTCAGTAGGTTTTTTTTTATTATTATTATTGAGCCTACACTTATTTCTAAGTATAGGACCATATCATCAGCAAATATGGATAGTTCAACTTTTTTCTTACCAATTTGGATGCCTTTGATTTCTCTTTCTTGCCTTATTGCCCTAGCTAGGACTTCCAATACAACGTTGAATAGAGATGGTCATGGAGGGCATACTTTTCTGGTTCTTGTTTACAAAGGGAAATGGTTTCAATCTCTCTCCATTGGGAATAATGTTGGCTGTTGTTTTTGCATATATGCCCTTGATTATGTCGAGGCATTTGCCTCCTATTTCTATTTTGCTGAGAGTTTTTATCGGGAATGGGTGTTGGATTTTATCAAATGCCTTTCTGCATTGATTGATATGATCTTTGATAGGTTCTTTGCCTCTGTTTTTCATGATATGGATGACAATTGTTTTTCTAATGTTGAACAATCTGTGGTAGTTAAGGTTGTTGTCAACTGGTTGCTGTCAACTTGGCTGGGCATGGTTGAGTGGCTGGGCAGCTGGAGGTAGTTATTATTCATGAGGAGACTGGCAATTAACTTCATGGAGGAATTTGCCATGAGCAGCTGAGTTGCTACTTTAGGGATGTGGTCTGCTTCCTGTAAATAAAGAGAAGCTTTGGGATTGGTCTCTAGCCTTTTGGCATACTTGAACCCTGCATGTAACCAAGTCATTGTTCAACAACCTGCCATGCCCTGCCAATCTTGGGACTTCTTCTGGACTTGAATTAGTGGCCTGCCATGTAGTAAATCTGATTGCTGTGTATTCTATCTGGTGAAGTCCATATGTATAATGTTTGTTTGTGTTGTTGAAAAAAATGCACTTGCAATGAATAAATCATTGGTCTTGCAAAATTCTATCATATGATTTCCAGTGATGTTCACCAAGGCCAAATTTTCCAAGTACCAGCGATTCTTCTTTGTTTCCAACTTTTGCATCCCAGTCACCAGTGATAATTAATACATCTTGATTACATGTTTGGTTAATTTCAGACTGCAGAAGTTGATAAAAATCTTCAATTTCATCATCTTTTGCTTTGAATAGTAGTTGTATAAATGAGTATTCCTTGTAGGTTTATGGATATTATCCTATCACTGACAGCATTGTATTTCAGGACAGATCTTGAAATATTCTTTGTGATGATGAATGCTACACCATTCCTCTTCAAATTGTCATTCCCGACATAGTAGATCATATGGTTGTCTGATTCAAAATGGCCAAAACCAGTCCACTTCAGCTCACTATTGCCTGGGATATCCATCTTTATGCATTCCATTTCATTTTTGACAACTTCCAATTTTCCTAGATTCATACTTCGTACATTCCAAGTTCTGATTATTAATGGATGTTTGCAGCTGTTTCTCTTCAATTTGAATCATGTCATGTCAGCAAACAAAGGTCTCAAAAGGTTTACTTTATCCATATCAGTAAGGTTGATTCTACTTTGATGATGCCGCTCTTCCCAGTTGTATTGTTAAAGCCTTCTGACCTAAGTGTCCATGCAGCTCTTGGTGAGCAGGGCCAATTTTTAGGTTAATTCTCAGGTCCTAATCCCACTTTGCTGGTAGCATAGTGGCTAAGACACTTGCCTGCTAACCAGATGGCTGGCGGTTCAAACCCACCAGCCACTCCTCGGAAGGAAGGTTGGGCAATCCTACTTCCATAGTGATACTGCCTCGGAAACCCAAGGAGGGGTCGCTATGAGTCGGGGCCGACTCGACGGCACATAACAACAACAACAACAATCCCACTTTGAAACATTCAAACTGTCCGTGCTTTCAGGATAGCTGACAGTCTGTAGTTCCATTTATCTCCTTACTCACTGTTTTCATGCAAGTTCTTCTACTTGTTGGTGTTTAATCCACTTCTGTATCTTTCCTTTCAAAGCTCAGAGTTCCAGGATTATCTTCTTTTATCTGTGTCAACTGGTTTCTCTATTCTTTGTTGAAAAGGGTCTGTGTACCTTCTCTGCCTATTTTGCCATCTTACCATAAATCCTAAAGAGGCATTTTGCAGCAGATTTACCTAGTAAAATAAGAAGTCTGATTTCTTGACTGCTACTTCCATGGGTGACATAGTGTGTAAGGCATTTGACTACTAACCAGAAGGTTGGCAGTTCAAACACACCAGCCACTTCTTGGAAGGAAGATTGAGCAATCTACTTCTGCAGAAATACCACCTCAAAAGCCAAGGAAGGATCACTATGAGTCAAATCATCTCAATGGCACCGAGTTTGGTTTCTTTTTTTTTACTTTCATGAGTGTTGATTGTGGATCCATGTAAAATGAAATCCCTAACAACTTCAATCTTTTCTCCATTTATTGTGATGTTGTTTATTGGTCCAGTTGTGAGAATATTTGTTTTCTTTATGTTACAGTGTGATCCATACTGAAGAGTATAGGCTTTGATTGTCATCACTAAGTACTTCAAGTAATCTTCCCTTTCAGCAAACAATGTTGTGTCTTCTGTATATCTCAGGTTGTTTATGAATCTTCCTCCAAACCTGATGCTTCATTTTTTTCATATAGCCCAGTTTCTCAGATTATTTGCTCAGCAAACAGATTGAATGTGTATGGTGAAATGATACCCATCCTGATTTTAAACCATGCAGTATTCCTTTGTTCTGTTAGAATGACAGCCTCTTGGCCTATGTACAGGTTCTTCATGAGCATAATTAATTGTTCTGGAATTCCCATTATTTGCAGTGTTATCCATAATTTGCTATGATCCACATAGTCAAATGCCTTTTCATACTCAATAAAACAAAGGTAAATATCTTTCTGGTATTCTTGCTTCTCAGCCAAGATCCATCTGACATCTGCAATATCCCTATTTCCACATCCTCTTCTGAGTTCAGTTTGAATTTCTAGAGTTTTCCTGTCAATATATTGCTGCAACAATTTTTGAATAATCTTCAGTGAGATTTTACTTGCATATGATATTAATGATATTTGTTTGATAACTTTTTGCATTCTTTTGGATCACCTTTCATTGGAATGAGCACAAATACTGAATATTGAAGTCAGAGTCAGAATTATAATAGTCTCTATTACATAGCCGTAGCCTAAGAACTACAATAGGACAAAGCTAATGAGCCTCATTTGGGAGCTCTAGTAGCGGAGCTCTGGTAGCATAGTGGCTAAAGCACTTGACTGCTCACCAGAAGGCTGGCGGTTCAAACCCACCAGCCACTCCTCGGAAGGAAGGTTGGGCAATCCTACTTCCGTAGTGATACTGCCTC
>NW_006921685.1:7580683-7585963 GCF_000298275.1 Orycteropus afer afer | reverse complement strand
GAAACCCAAGGAGGGGTCGCTATGAGTCGGGGCCGACTCGACGGCACATAACAACAACAACAACAAGTAGCGTAGTGCCTAAGGCACTTAACTGCTAACCAGAAGGCTGGCGGTTCAAGCCCACCAGCCAGTCCTCAGAAGGAAGATGGGGCAATCTACTTCCGTAGTGATACTGCCTCAGAAACCCAAGGAGGGGTCGCTATTAGTCGGAGTCAACTCAACGGCACATAACAACAACAATGAGCCTCATTTAACTGGCCAAGTCTTTTAAGACAGAATTTTTGCATCTGACTTGCTGTGTGTATTCCTTTACTGTTTCCCTCCCACTTTTAAGTCTTTTTTGAAAAGTTTTATCCTCATCACAACTATACTACAGGAAATTAAAGAGAAAGGCCTTGGGTCTATTCCTGGTCCATTATGTTAAAGGGGAAACAACTCCATGAGCTCACCATAGAGAGTGGGAACAACATGGAAGAATGAGAGCTCTTTAAGAGGGAAGATTTTCCTTCAGTGCCAACCTTGAAAGGTTAGGATTTTATACTTTTAAGAAAGGAGGTTGTTACCTTATTACTCTAACACACACCAAGTCTAGAATGGTGAAGGATGGAGAGAAGAATTCAAAGAATCTGTCATTGTTATCAAAGCCCCTAGGTCAGAGATCCAGGAAGATTAATGAAATTTCCCCAGGAAACTAATGTGGGAATATCTCCTCAAGGTTTCAAATCATTTCTCTTCATCCTGGTTGCTAACTATCCTACCCATTTTTGTTGAAGTGATTCCAACTCCTTGCAACCCTATTGGTCTCCCTTAAGGTTTTTCAAGCTGTAATCTTTACGGAAGCAGATTGTCACATCTCTCTCCCACAGAGTGGCTGGTAGGTTTGGACTGCTGGCTTTTGAGTTTACAGTCAAGTGCTTAACCACTGTGTCACAAGGGGTGCTAACATCTCCTCAACTAATAAGCCAGATAAAAGATTCCTTGTAGATATGAATTATTGATTTTTTCAATCTTTGTAAAACATGTTGTTGTTGTTAAGTGCCGTCGAGTCAGACCAGACTCATAGCGACCCCTCCTTGGGTTTCCCAGGCAGTATCACTACAGATGTAGATTGCCCCATCTTCCTTCCGGGGAGTGGCTGGTGGGTTTGAACTGCCAGCCTTCTGGTTAGCAGTCAAGTGCCCTAGCCACTATGCTGCCAGAGCTCCCTAACAAAGAGGGGGAAAAAAGTCAAAAGGTGAATCCTATGTAAATAAAATCTGGTTTCAGAATAAAATGTTCACTCATACAGAGTACGGAGCTCTGGTAGCATAGTGGCTAAGACACTTGCCTGCTAACCAGATGGCTGGCGGTTCAAACTCACCAGCCACTCCTCGGAAGGAAGGTTGGGCAATCCTACTTCCGTAGTGATACTGCCTCGGAAACCCAAGGAGGGGTTGCTATGAGTCGGGGCCGACTCGACGGCAAACAACAACAACAACAACATACAGAGTAAATAGCTCCTTCAAGGCTGTATGGTTCCCTAAACTGAACTTTCTTTTTTTAATTTCACCTGTTTCTCCTGTCCTTGAAACTCTTTTGCCTCAAGGGAGTGTTTGATTCCTTAGGAGTGCCTCACATTTTATGATTCTTGATTAGACCTGATGCACTAAAGTTAAGTTAAAATTTTACCTAGGCATAGATGTTTAAATCAGACCCTCAAATTCTCTATGTGCATAAAACAAAGTATTCAATTTGTCAATTTTCCTTGGATAATTGCAAAGTTTATAGATTATTTTAATTTTGTTCTTTGGTACACTTGTATATTCTCCAAATTTTCTATAAGTAATATGGGTTATTTTCATATAAGCAAATATGCATGTATTGCATATGCAAGTAATTTCTCTGGCCAAGCCACACAGCCACTATTCTTATGAGAATTTATTGCCTCCTGAAATCCAGATATATAATCAATATTAATTGGCTTCTACTATGTTTCAGACACAGTAGTAGGAACTGAGGATAAAAATGAAAAAAGACACTATGTTGTCCTTAAAGAATTTCCAGTCTAGGGGAGACAAATAAGCACTAAAAAATTTTATTTCAATAGCTCTGTAAGTTCATTATCCCATTGTGTTGTGGAAACTTGCAATGATGTTTAAGTCAGGCCTCATAATTCAGGGAATTCTTGAAGAACAATTCAGACTTTGCAGTGCAGAAAAATAAGGAAAGGACATTCCAAGCAAAGGGAAAAGCATGCAAGACACTTTCACTGCCTAATTTTTCAGCCAGTCTGATTTTAAAGCACATTATCCTCATTAACTGGTTAGTCCATGTCAAATATCTGAGGGTTATTTCTGTGAAGAGTAAATTTGGTTGATTAGATTTTGCTGTTAATAAGAACGTTGTGTTACATTGAGCATTTGCCAAAAATGCACACAGAGAAACCAGAGTGAAGAAGAACCCTGAGGTACTTTCTTTCAGCCCATAAGGCCATGAGGAGACTAGCAGGCTCAGTAGTTCCTTAAGCAGTTGTCACAGAGTGGATTCCTACTCATGGTGACCCCAAGGATGTAAGAGTAGAACTGTACTCTATGGAGTATTCAATGACTGATTTTTTTCACAGTAGATAACCAGGTCATTCTTCACAGGCACCACTGGTGGACCCTGTTAGCAGCTTGACACATTAACTGTTTGCAACACCCAAGGACTCTTCACATTTCCTTAGAGTCAGGGCATTTGGGCTTCTTTAGGAACATCGATCTTCTCTGCAGCCACTGCAGCCACAAAAACAGAAAACATCCAGGCAATCAACCCCACCACCACTACCACCACCCAAAATACACATACAATGTATAAATTCATAGAAGCCAATAGAAAGAAGATAAACAAGTCAAAACAAACTAACTCTCATTTATGGGGAAAAAAATTAAAAAAAAAAAAAATTAAAAATTATGTCCCATTGGTATTGGTAGAGCAATTTTTTTAAACCATTTATTTACCAAACTTCTACCAGATGCTGAGGAGTCAAATATGACTGAGCCTTAATGTTAGGCTTCAAGAAACTTCAAATCAAAAAATCATAGCACAATGTAATAAATGTATGATAGATGGATGGAGACAGATTGTTAGGAGCTCAGGCAAAATGTATCTGAACGGGGCTGGTAGGGGATTGTCCTGGAAAGTTGTTTAGCTCTCTGGGAAATTACAGACAGGATGGCTGGAGCAAAGAGTAAATGTGAAGGAGTGGCAGACAATACGGCTGAAAATATAGAGAAAAATGGGGTCATGAAGGGCCTTATGTGCTAGATAGATTAAAGTGTTTGAACCCTTATCTTTGAAATCTGTGAGCAACCATTGAAGTATTTAACAAAGAAAATGGCATGACTAAAAAGATCAATATCACAATTGTGTGGGTGATAGATTGAAGGTGGCCCACACTAAGGGCAGGAAATTCCATGAAGGGGGGAAGGGAAAGAAAAGGAAGACAGGCCCAATTCAGGAATCTTGAGATGTTTAATGAGTTGAAAACAGAGTAGCTATCATATGGAGAAAGGGGAGGGAAGAATTCAAGAGATATTGAGGAACATGATCACAAGATGAGTCACTTAGGACACTGACCTCAACTCCTGTTCTGAGATATTTTTGAGATAATATGAGAATCGATTCCAACTCACAGTGACTACCATTGGGTTTCCAAGATTGTAAATCTTTATGGAAGTAGATTGGCTTATCTTCCTCCCACAGAGCAGCTGGTGGGTTTGACCTGTTATCCTTCTAGTTAGCCGTCAAATGCCTTATCCACTATGCCACCAAAGCTCCTTGTGGTGTAGGAAGAAAAGTCACAAGGGAGGTACTAATCTCAGAGTAGTTTAAAGTTAGAATAAGAAACTGAAAGAATGTTTAGAGAAGAGATTAAAGATGTAAAAGAATGTGTTGGTGATGCACCATGAGTTCTGGAGAACATAATAGAAAGTTCTAGAAGGTCAAGGTGGGCTGTTTGAACAAGTTGATAAAGATGGATAGAGATATAAAGCAGTTTGAGGATAATCATTCATATAAATATTCAGAACGCTTGACCAGGATGTGGGCTTGGTGTGGTCAACCATGGATGCTTAAATGATGTGGTATAGCCATGTTAGTCAAGCTTCTTTTGACCATGAAATGTTTCTTAAAGCATAGTGTTGCTGAAATATCAAAAAGAGGTCATGAAATGAGCTTTTTTAAGATAGATATTCAATATGATATAAAGGACAAATTAATTGTACCAAAAAGAAATCATTAAAAAAAAAATCTTTATGTGGGTCATTTTAAAGCATGATAGAAAACAAACTAGAAAATCAAATTGTTTTTTGTTTTAATAAGAAAAAATAAAATCACAAATGAAATGATAAATGCAAATCTGTCCTTGCACATAAGATAGACCCTCCTATCATATGCCCAGAAGTTTCCCCTCACCTCATCTAGTCCAGTCTGGACAATTTCTCACACAAAGTGTTCCACAACCCTGGTTAGTATCATTATTTTAGTTTGCTCAAAGAAACTGAAAGCTAGAAAGGCTGATTTGAATTTAATGAGTGGATTACTTGGAGTTCTGCACCTTAAATTCGTGGAGCAACTCAACCTCCAGGCTCCAGTCCCCAGTTCCCAGCGTAATATGCCCACTAACACACACACACATTCTATTCCTATCCCTAACCCCATTCAAAATCACCAGGGATAGCAGCATAATTCTGTCTTCAATAAAAAGCTCAATCAGTCCTTTGAAGTGAGCAGAGGTCTGTTTGGATGGGAAATTTCTGGTTTTCAGAAATTTCAAGTTTTCAAATTTCAAGATTCCAGAACATGGTGAAATGTTCTGGGAAGAGTGGGTTTTGGATTAGTGTATCCTCTTTGCTCCATAGACTCTTTAATCCAAGGGAAGGGGCAAACTGGAAGAGGTTCAGAGTGGAGGACCTCCTAGGGTCTCAGGGCAAGACTCCTCTCACAAGATATAAGTATGGTGCTGCAGCCAGTAAATCCATGTACAGAAGTCACCATCAACTCCTAAGAAAAAGAGTCAGTCATGATTTCCAGCATCCAACCTTGAAGCTTTAACAGTTTCTCTTTCAATGTAGATTTTTCTCTAAAAGGAAGTAACAGTCCCCTTCATCAATCCAGATTCCAGTAGAAAACAAAAGGTACACTCAGCCAGAAGTTTTTTTTTTTTTTTTTTTTTTTAATTATGATTTGGGTGAAGATTTACAGAGCAAATTCACTTTCCATATAGCAGTTTACATATACTTTGTCTCATGATATTGACCA
>NW_006921685.1:7579835-7580333 GCF_000298275.1 Orycteropus afer afer | reverse complement strand
GATTGTTTCCATTAATTTTGGTTTTCTTCATTCTTCTTTGCTCTGGAAGAGGAGAGATCCATCGTTGCATCTAGATAGCAGCTTGCTAGCTTTTAAGATTCCAGTGGCTACTTGCCAAAGTAGGAGGTGGAACAATGTTTTATATGGTATGTTATGCCAATTGAGCTTGATGTCTCCTGCAACTATGGTCCTAAGCTGCAGGTTCAACTCCTTGGTCCCTCTGGGTAGCTGGCTGTGACAAAGCAGTGACCACAACCTTCCCCTTGTCAACTCTACTATACACCTGGGAATTCTGATCATTCACATAAACTTATAGGACCATTGTCTGCCAATCTTATGTATGTTCTTGTATACACTCCCCATTTCATAGACATACCTAATAGTTCAACCTGTCCACCTATCTATCCACCCATACACCCCTGCTTGCCTTCACTGACAACACAGTATTGTATGTGCAAAAGGGTTTATATTTGTTGTCTGTACCTCCCATGTACCTCT
>NW_006921685.1:7576629-7577722 GCF_000298275.1 Orycteropus afer afer | reverse complement strand
CTGTGTTAATTGGTTTCCCTTTTCTTTTTTGAAGAGGGTCTGTGCAGTCTTTCTGCCTAGTCTGCCATCTTGCCTCTGAACTCAGCCGGAAGTTTTAAGAGAATTTAATGAAGGGACTACTTCTGCAAGTGTGCACAGGTTAAGGGAAACTATAAAGAATGTGTAAGCATCCATTCCAGCCTGAAGGGATAAGGGGAGGAACTAGTGCTGTTGGAGTATGATGAGAGCAGCCTAGTAGAATCTATAGATTTAAAGCACAGAGATAAGAAGAGAATGGGCAGGGGGAGGGCAGGGATCCTTAATGCCTTTCCCCTCAGACCTTCTGGCCACAAATCCACACAGAAACCAGAGGACAAGTGAACCCAGGAACTGCAACTTGCAGGGTCATTCCCACCAAATGCACCCACATAGAGCAGACTAGAGAAGGCTAAAGCATAAATTTGGGGTTAAGAGAAAAGAAGCAAGCTCCTGCTTATAAGGAGCATATCCTAAGTCCCCATTGAGAGCTCAGGTGGTGTAATACATAAGGCATTCGACGGCTAACCAGAAGGCTGGAGGTTCAAACCTACCAACCACTTCTAGGAAAGGAAGACGGGGCAATCTACTTCCATAGAGATACTGCCTCAGACACCCAAACAGGGTTCGCTATGAGTCGGATTTGACTCAATGGTAGTGAATTTGGTTTTTGGTTTTTGATGAACCATTATCCTGGAAGAAGTACAGCCAGAATGCTCCTTGGAATTGAAAATGACCAGACTTCGTCTCAACTACTTTGGTCATGTTGTCAGAAGGAAACATTCCCAGGAGAAGGATATCATGCTTGGTAAAGTAAAGGGTCAGAGAGAAAGGGGAAGACTCTCAATGAAATGGATTGACAAAGTGGCTGCAATTATGGGCTCAAGCATAGCAAGTGTTGTGAAGATGGCACAGGAGCAGGTAATGTTTCATTCTATTGTACACAGGGTCATTATGAGTAGGAGCTGAATTGATGCCACCTAACAACAACAGCTATTACTGAAGATAATTCAGAAACGTTTTGCAGCAGTATATTGACAGAGAACTTCCAGAGGTTCAAGCCGGATTCAGAAGAGGA
>NW_006921685.1:7573832-7575484 GCF_000298275.1 Orycteropus afer afer | reverse complement strand
GGGATCGGGCAGTGTTTCGTTCTGCTGTGCATGGGGTCGCTATGAGTCGGAAACGACTCGACGGCACTTAACAACAACAACAACAACAGCAACATAACCCCATTGAGGGTGTGGAGAAACAATCATTTAGTAGTTGAAAGAAGTGTCAAAATTACTGTAATACAAATACTCATAAAGTGAATATATGCCCTTCCATTCTTTGATAAACTCTTATAGTGTTGTAATTAAGTTTAATGGCTGCTGGGTTTTGTTTTCTTTGGTTTTGTTTTTCAGCTTGAAGTTTCACCTGGAAGTAAAGATCACAGAATGCTGATCTACACAGTGAGAAAAGTCCCTCAGTAAAGTTGTTATGTATTTTTTACTGACCTTTGGCTGAGAAGACTGAGAAGGAAATGCATCTATCAAAAGAGTTCTAAAATGTGAGTGTTGCCTGCCATTTCAGGAGGACAGTTTTCTAATATACATGAACTGACTTTACTCTCACATTTCATTCAAATTTCTTTTATAAGTAACCAGAGCATAATTAGATTTTATGAAATTCAGATTCAGAAAAAGTATAAAATATACTTTTAATCCTATTACTTTTCATAAAAGCAAAGTTGATGATATATTGCCTATTTTTTTTCAAGGACATTGAAAGCTTTCCAAACTTTCTCTTAATTACCTGGTGAAATCTTGTGATTAAAAATCAGATGAAAATAATGTGTGAATGTGACCTTGGTGATTTTCCTCCCTAATTTATATTTACAGTAATCTTCTAATTACTTCCTCCCTTGCCTCAATTGGTTAAATTTTAATAGGAGAGATTCAATCTTGTTTACTGGAACTATTGCTTCACAGTCAGCAAATTTTCTTTCCTATTCTTCTTCTTCTTTTTTTTTTTTTTTTTTTTTTGAGAATTCCTACTTCCTTGCCTTCATTGACTCAATTCTCCGTCTAGGATGTTATGTCCTAGCAGCCTCAGTGTCAGCTCCTTGGAAGTGAAAATGACCAGACTTCACCTCAACTACTTTGGTCGTGTTGTCAGACGGAAACATTGCCAGGAGGAGGATAACATGCTTGGTAAAGTAAAGGGTCAGAGGGGTTAACATCTCCTTGCTACCCATTGTCATTGACATTATTCTTCCCTACTGTCTCAGCCACAGGGATCCAGGTGAGGAGAGGGAAATCAGGCAAGTCCAAAGCAGCAGGGTGGGAGAGCAGGTGAAAGGGGATAACAAAGCCAGGAACCCTGACAGAGAAGCAGTCAGTGGCAGGGATCCAGGTAAGGAGAGGGAAATCAGGCATGCCCAAAGCAGCAGGGTGGGAGAGTGGGAGAAAGGGGATAAAAAAGCCAGGAACCCTGACAGAGGAGCAGTCAGCTGCAGGGATCCAGGTGAGGAGAGGGAACTCAGGCACACCCAAAGCAGCAGTGATAGAGAGCAGGAAAAAAGGGATTAAAAGCCAGGAACCCTGACAAAGAAGCAGTCAGCCACAGGGATCCAGGTGAGGAGAGGGAACTCAGGCACACCCAAAGCAGCAGTGAGGGAGAGCAGGAAAAAGGGGATTAAAAGCCAGGAACTTGGACAGAGGACCAGTCAGCCGCAGGGATCCAGGTGAGAAGAGGGAACTCAGGAATGCCCAAAGCAGCAGGGTGGGAGAATGGGAGAAAG
>NW_006921685.1:7570411-7571807 GCF_000298275.1 Orycteropus afer afer | reverse complement strand
AAAAGATTGATATTCTAAGCATTAGTGAGTTGAAATGGACTGATTTTGGCCATTTTGAATCAGACAACCATATGAACTACTATGCTGGAAATGACAATTTGAAGAGGAATGGCATGGCATTCATCATCACAAAGGATGTTTCAAGATCTGTCCTGAAATACAATGCTGTCAGTGATAAGATAATATCCATACACCTACAAGGAAGAACCGTTAATACGACTGTTATTCAAATTTATGCCCCAACCACCAAAGCCAAAGATGAAGAAACTGAAGAATTTTATCAACTTCTGCAGTCTGAAATTGACCGAACATGCAATCAGGATATGTTAATGATCACTGGTGACTTGAATGCAAAAGTTGGAAACAAAGAAGAATCACCGGTAGTTGGAAAATTTGGCCTTGGTAACAGAAATAATGCCGGAGCTTGCATGGTAGAATTTTGCAAGACCAACAACTTGTGCATTGCAAACACCTTTTTTCAACAACACATTCAGCAGCTCTCCACATGGACTTTACCAGATGGAACACACAGGAATCAGATTGACTACATCTGTGGCAAGAGGCAGTGGAAAAGCTCAATATATTCAGCCAAAACCAGGTCAGAAGCTAATTGTGGAACAGACCATCAACTGCTCATATGCAAGTTCAACTTGAAGTTAAAGTCAATTAAAATAAGTCCAGGGGAGCCAAAATATGATCTTGAATATAGTCCTCCTGAATTTAGAGACCATCTAAATAATAGATTTGATGCATTGAACACCAATGACCGAAAACCAGAAGAATTGTTGGAGGATATCAAGAACATTATCCATGAAGAAAGCAAGAGATCACTAAAAAGACGAGAAAGGAAGAGAAGACCAAAATGGATGACAGAAGAGACTCTGAAACTTGCCCTTGAGTGGAAAGAAGCTAAAACCAATGGAAGAAATGACAAGATAAAAGCTGAACAGAAGATTTCAAAGAGCAACTTGAGAAGACAAAACCAATTATTATAATGAAAAGTGCAAAGATCTGGAGTTTGAAAAACAAAAGGGAAGAATGCACTCAGCATTTCTCAAGCTGAAAGAACTGAAGAAAAAATTTAAGCCTTGAGTTGCGATATTGAGAGATTCTAAGGGCAAAATATTGAATGATGCAAGAAACATTAAGAGAAGATGGCGGGAATACACAGAATCACTGTACCAAAAGGAACAGGTTGATCTTCATCCATTTCAGGAAGTGGCATATGATCTAGAACCAATGGTAATGAAGGAAGAAGTCAAAGCTGCAATGAAAGATTTGGTGAAGAACAAGGCTCCAGGAATTGACGGAATACCCATTGAGGTATTTCAACAAACGGATGCCCCATTGGAGGCACTCACTCAGTTATGCCAAGAGATTTGGAAGACAGCTACCT
>NW_006921685.1:7559473-7569221 GCF_000298275.1 Orycteropus afer afer | reverse complement strand
CTTCAATGAGATGGATTGACACAGTGGCTGTGATGATGGGCTCAAGTATAGCAGGCATCATGGAGCTGGCATAGGATGGGGCAGTGTTTTGTTGTGCTGTGCATGGGATCGCTATGAGTCTGAAACGACTCGACGGCACCTAACAACAACAATAACAACAACTGTCTCTTTAAGATAAATAAATAAATAAATGTAATCCCAAGGAATGATGAACACAAAGTTCATTTGAGGACAAGGATCATGGTTTCCCCATTTATTAAATTTCCTTCAAACACCTAACGCAGTGTCTTGTATGATAGGTTCTTACAAGAATATTTATTGAAGGAGGAAAAAGATAATGTAAAAGGTACATTTTTTTTTCTTTACTTTTTTAAAGATTTTTCTAGAAATAATTCCTAAAATAGGTGCTTTACATGGCACATCAAGTTTGAAGGGCTTTTTTTTTTTTTTTTTTTACTTCATAGTTCGTAACATTATAATCAAATATACTCTAAACTGGCTGAAGTGCTATTACAGATTTGGCATGTTTAGAATTAAACATAACTGAATTTTAAAAGATATGCTCCACTGGTTGTTTCATGTTGAATTCCAATACAGTTTACTTTCAGATTCTAATGCACCAAGCTGTGCTTTTCTAATAGAAACTTTTGGGAAATTGCTATCTTGTATCTTTTTTTTTAATGATACACATTTTTGTTCCTTCTCTCTTTTACATAAAACCACTTACCTCTGTTTGCTTTCTAAATTACTTATCAGTGTCTCTTTAAATAGAATATGAATCAGGCAATGCATCTGGCAAATTACTAGCTTGCATAATATTAAAATATTTCATCAATAGAAATACAATCAGGATATTCACAAAAATTATTCAGTGGGATGACAATTGTGTCTATTCTATGAAAACCTGGAATTCTCACAAGACTAATGTATGGTTAGTTACTGCAATCCCCCAAAATGGCTCTCAGATTCCATCTTGTTTAGCGACTCTTGCAAGTCTTGCAAGACTTTTGCAAGCCATTTTCTCTCTCTCTCCGGGTCATGTATTCCCCTGCTCCCCCTGTGAAGCATTAATCACCTTCCCTGTAATGTATTAACCCATTCTTAGAATAGCTTTAAGCCATAAAGCTTGCTACATGGCAGCATCTTATCAGAGCACACACAAGTGGTGGTCAGATGACAACAACATTCTCTAAAATCCCACTTCTAGCAAAACAGAGAAAATAAAATCTTACAACATAACTTTCTCTTTGACAAAAACTAATTTAGATTATTTTTCAAAAACAAATCCAAGTTATCATATAACCAAATAAAAATTATATCTCACTATATAATGGAAGGTATAATTTTTATTTGGTTATATCTCACTATATAAAGAAAGGGAGTTCTGATGGCATAGTGCCTAAGGCATTTGACTGCTAACCAGAAGGCTGGTGGTTCAAACCCACCAGCCACTCCTCAGAAGGAAGGTTGAGCAATCTACTTCCATAATGATACTGCCTCAGAAACCCAAGAAGGGGTCACTATGAGTCGGATCTGACTCAATAGCAGTGAGTTAGTGAGAGTTTGATCAGCAGCATGTATCATTGCTTCTCCCTGAAAACAGTTTCTTTGTTTAGCTTCCAGGATAATTATAATGTTAACAACAACAATGAATAACACAAGCTATCTTCATTGCATTTTTTTATAATTCATCTGCATCTACCATGATCATCTGGTTTTTCAGTGTTGCTTTGATGAATATTATGATCCCTGCAACTTATTAGTCTTTGATAGAGTTCCTGACGTGGGGCACTATAGCTCCCCCTGAGATGGAATGCTATGGCTCTACTCTCTACCATCTTAGCTAGGATATTGGGATGGGGAAGACATGTAAGCAAGTTCAGAGACTTCCAATTCTCCTTTCCTGAGATGGTGGGTTTTACTCTGAAAGAACCAAAGTGGTGGTTCTGCCACTTGCTTATTATACCAACCATAATTATACATCAGAAATGAAGAAATGATCACAGAATGTGTTGTAAGTTGGACCTACTATGAACTGAGGTCAGAACTCCATTTGTTTCTTGGCATTCATATACAGAATTCTACTAAGGGTGCCAGGTGCACATTTTGGGATCCATATCTCATACCGCATATCCAAGAATTCTTACAAGACTTGAGTATTTACCTAACTCTATTGTATAGTGGGTGGAACAAATGGATAAGTATTTGGCTACTTAGACAAAAGGTTTGTGGTTCGAAAACACCCAAAGATACCTCAGAAGAAAGGACCAGTGAACTGCTTCTGAAAGGAACAGCCTTGAAAATCCTATGTAGCACATTTCTCTTCTGCACAAATAGGGTCACCATAAGTTGGAACTGACTCTATGTAAACTAAGAGTAACAACATTGTACAGTGGTAAATGGCCATAAGGTCTGTAATGGTTAAGGTTGTGTGTCAATTTGGCTAAGCCATGATTCTCAGTGATTAGCAGTTATGATGTAGTTTGGCAATTATGTAATACTATGGTCATCCTCCATGATAAGATCTGCTATAATGTAGTCACATCCATGACTATATCTGCTATGAGTAGCCAATCAGCTGAAATGGAGTTTTGGGGGCGTGACCTATATCCAATATGTATAGATGTTCTGGCAAAACTCTCTGGCTTTTTGCTCTATCTGGATTCTGCATATGGCTCATCATCTGGTCTCTGCTTCTTTGGTCTTGAGCCAGCAGCCTGCCATATTATCTGTCAATCTTGATTTCATCAGCCGCAGCAGCCCATGAACCAGCAACCTGCTTTCTAACCTGCCAGTCTTAGATTCATAAGCTGCTGCAGCTACAGGATTAAGGAGAAGCCTCCAGCCTGACATCTGACCCAGAGACTTGGGACTTGAGAACCTGTACAACCACATGAGCCACTAACTGAAAAATCAAACTCACTGCCATCGAGTCAGATCTGACTCATAGCAACCCCTCCTTGGGTTTCCAAGGCAGTATCACTACAAAAGTAGATTGCTCAATCTTCCTTCCAAGGAGCCGCTTGTGGGTTTGAACCACCAGCCTTCTAGTTAGCAGTCAAATGCCTTAGGCACTGTGCCATCATCTTGAAGTAAATCTCTCTCTTTCTCTCTTTCTCTTTCACTTCTCTCTCAGGTGGACCAAGGTGATATGGATTAGGTATTGACAGCATCTGCTGTATTACCATAAACTGAAATCCTCACATTTTTAGTGCAGATAAAAATAAATCTGTAACTATTTAATGTTTATCCATCTCCTAAATAGAAATCATATTTTGTTTAATGAGTGCTATATATTCCACAAGTTGGAAAACACTGTTATGAATGAGGACACACTGAAAAAATTGTTATTTATGGATATAATTATGTATATAATTTAGAATAATAGTTCTATTATAGAGATGATGGACTAAAATAAGAAGGTTATATGTAAGAAAACCAGCTGAGACACAATTACAATATCCAGAGTTTAACCAAGGCAGAAACAGTGGGTGGAACAGAGAAGGGGACAGTTATCAAAGATCTTAATGAGAAGAAACTTCTAGGACTTATTGACTCATAGAAAATGGTGATAAGAGCAGTGAAGGAATAAAAAAAAAAAAAATGTAGTTCAGGGGCAGCAGTCCCTAGTTACGAACATCTAACTTACATACAACTTGTAGTTATGAACTAACCACATAAAGCATATTATATTAAAAATTCAAAGTACATATAATAGTTTATAAGGCACTCTGGTGGCATAGAGCTTAAGACATTTGACCGCTCACCAGAAGGCTGGCTGTTCAAACCCATCAGCCACTCTGCAGAAACAAGACTGGACAATCTACTTCCATAAGGATTTACTCCCTCATAAACCCAAAGGGGGTCTCTATGAGTCAGAACCAACTTGAAGGCAGTGAGTTTGGTTTTGTTTTTAATGGTTTATAATAACTAATGGGCACTACTTTGTGACACATCAAAACATTATCATTGGTACTGTATTATTATGTTAAAAGTATTTTAGTGTATCTGGAAGCATTTCCTTAAATTTTTTAATGCATTGAAAGGTACACTATATACTATATACTAAGACAAATATTTCACTAACTGATGTTATATACCAACCTTACCTAACTGTTCCAACCTATGTATAAATTCAACTTAAAGACAGACTTAGGAAGGGAACTTGTTCATAATCCGAGGATGACAGGAATATCTTTCCCTTTCTTTCAAATATGCAAGGTAAATGCTTCATAGGAACTCAATTGAAAAGAAATTATAGATGTCTTCATGAAAAAAAAACCTAGTATTTTGCACCAAAAACTCTCCAATATTTGAGAATCATTGCCTTATATGATACCAATGGAATTCCTTCCTTAAAGATTTGAGTGTTTTTAATTGCCTACAATTAACAATGCCCAGATTATGATCTTATTTGTTGTTGTTGTTGTTGTTATGTGCCGTTGAGTTGGACCTGACTCATAGCAACTCCTCCTTGGGTTTCTGAGGCATTATCACTATGGAAATAGATTGCCCCATCTTCCTTCTGAGGAGTATCTATTTTAGGTATTTAAATTTTCTACATGGAAATTTGTGAAGTCATATTAGCACAAACCAAACAGTTTAATTGTACAACTATCAGATTTCTAGTAATTGCCTTGGTAAAAATCCAAAGTTAATCACTGTTAAACATCATTCTTAACAAGAATTTCCAGTAAAACAGGTGAATTGAGAGAATTGCATAATCCTAATCCAAATACTGGGAGCTCTGGTAGCATAGTGCCTAAGGCACTTGACTGCTAACCAGAAGGCTGGTGGTTCAAACCCACCAGACACTCCTCTGAAGAAAGATGGCGCAATCTTCTTCCATAGTGATATTGCTTCGGAAACCCAAGGAGGGGTCGCTATGAGTAGGGTCCGACTCGACAGCACATAACAACAACAACAACAATCCAAATACCAAAATATAAATGCCTTTTACTCTGTTTCTGGTATGTTGTTGTTGTTGTTAAGTACCGTCGAGTCATTTCTGACTCATAGCAACCCCATGCACAGCAGAACGAAACACTGCCCAATCCCACACCAGCCCACAATCCCTGCTATACTTGAGCCCATCATCGCAGCCACCATGTCAATCCATCTCGTTGAAGGCCTCCCCCTCTTTCGTCGACCCTCCACCCTACCAAGCATGACATCCTTCTCCAGGGAATGGTCCCTTCTTACAACATGACCAAAATAGGTGAGACGAAGTCTGGCCATTCTTGCTTCCAAGGAGCATTCTGGCTGCACTTCCTCTAGGACAGATCTGTTAGTTCTTTTAGCAGTCCATGGTACTGTCAGCATTCTCTGCCAGCACCACAACTCAAAAGCATCAACTCTTCATCGGTCTTCCTTATTCATTGTCCAGCTCTCACATACATACGAGGCAATTGGAAATATCATGGCTTGTGCCAGGCGCACCTTAGTCGTCAAGGAGATATCCTTGCTCCTCAGCACTTGAAACAGTTCCTTCACAGTTGACTTTCCCAATGCTACACGTCATCTAATGTCCTGACTGCTGCTTCCGTTGGCATCGATTGTAGAACCAAGCAACATGAATTGTTTGACAACCTCAATCTTCTCTCCATTTATTGTGATGCTGCTCATTGGTCCAGTTGTGAGGATTTTTGTTTTCTTTATATTGAGACATAATCCATACTGCAGACTGGTATGTAGTGAATGAATATCAATGGAGGCAGCTCCAGAATGAAGCAGGATGAATTTATGTTTGGTCATTCAAATTTGTTAATTGTCTCATATTAAACTCACAATATGGTACAACCTGGTGGTAACATCACTAACATAAACCAGCGGTGACACATTCTTTCCACTTGACTGATTTAATGTTATATCCAGCAGAAAACTGTATCTCATCCAGCTTATTCTGAGTATTTTTTGTAATAAATAATTTACAATAAGATGCCACTTTTCTTCCAACTTCATAAATGATCAAGAACATTAAATATGTATCCTTAAATTTAAGCAGAAAACAAGTATTGATTTGGTAGGATAAAAGTTCTTTACATTTTAGAAATAAACCAAAACCAAACCATCAAGTCAATTCCAACTCATAGGGATCCTATTTTGGTTACCTAGTGCTGCTCTAACAGAAGATACCACTAGTGGGTGGCTTTAACAAACAGGCATTTATTATCTTACAGTTCAGGAGGCTGGAAGTCTGAGTTCAAAATCGCAGCTCTAGGGGCTGGATTTTCATCAGGCCCCTCAGCCTTGTGCTTCAGCTCTGCCTCTTGCTCCTGGCCCATTGGAGCTGGAGGCGTCTCTTCACTCAGGCAGCTGCTGGATGCTGAGGCTGACAAAGCCAGGGTCAACAAATAAAATGGCACAGTCTCAAGATTACCAAACAACAGGGCAGGCCACTAGGTCAAGTCCAGAAAAAAATCCCAAGATCAGCAGGGCATGGCAGGCTGCTGAATGAAGACTCAGCTACATGCAGTGTCCAAACATGTCAGAAAGTTTCAGAGAACTTTCTCAAAACCTCTCCTCATATACTAGAAACTGAACACATCCTTAAGGCAGCTACTCATTTGCTCCAGTAGATTCCACCATGGAGTTGATTACCAATTTCATCATATGGAATAACTACAGCCACTCAAAACCAGGTCCAGACAAGTTGACCCATAACCTTAACTACCATAAACCCTATAGGATAGATGTGGTAGTTAAAGTTGTATGTCCACTTGGATGGGCTTGGCTCAGTGGCCGGGTAGCTGGTGGTAGCTATTCCCCATGATGAGACTGGCAATTACCTCCATGGTGGGATCTACCACAAGCAGCTGAGTAGCTGCTTTGAGTATGTGGTCAGCTTCCCGTATATTAGAAGCAGCTTTGGGAATGGTCTCTAGCTTATGACATGCTTGAACCCTGCATGTAGCCATGTTGTTGTTCAGCAGCCTTTATGCTCTGCCAACCTTGGGACTTTCAATGGACTTGAATTAATGGCCTGCCTTGTGGTTTGGTAACATCAGGATGGTGCCTTTTTACTTGTCAGCCTTGGTCTTGTCAGTCTTAGCAGCCAGCAGCTGTTTGAGTGAAAAGAAAAGCCTCTAGCTCTAGTGGGCTGGGAGCAGGAGGCAGTGCTGAACCCCGAGGTTGAGGGGCTTTCACCCAGCCCCTAGAGATTGGCACTTTGAACTTGGACTTAAAGCCTCCAAATTGTAAGAATAAACTCCTGTTTGTTAAGGCCATCCCATTTGTGGTATATTGCTGTCGGAGCAGTGCTAGGTAACCAGAACAATAGAACTGTCCCATGGTTTTCAAGGCTGAAATCTTTATGAAGCAAACTGCTACATCTTTATCCCACAGAGAACAGGGTGAGTTCAAACCACTGACCTTTCAGTTAGCAGCTGAGTGCTTTAACAACTGCACCACCAGGACTGGTGGTAAAATAAATATCTTGGAAAATATTTAAGAGAAGTAAAAGCACAGATTTATTTCTGAATAATTTTGTCCAGCCTTAATTCATTCAACAAGTATTTATGTCTTGCATATCTAGCAGCTACATCACTAGGGATGGTGTCACCTAGGTAGGTCAGTAACTCACAGTGTCATTCCCCCATGGACCTCCTCCCATACCAGAACACACTGAATTCTTACTAATGTTTTTGTTCTAAAGTTACCTGTATATCATAATTCAAAAGATGTAATAACAATAATAGTGACATAAACAACTAGCAAAATTAAAATTACACCTTTAAATTACAATATCTACAAACATTCTAAATGTATTTACATTTACAGTTTCAAATAGTTAAAGTGCAAGTTCAGTACAAAAAGAATAAAATTTGAAGTAAAAACACGTAAGAACTATGTTCTGGTTACCTAGTACCACTACTCTGACAGGAATATACCACAAATAGGATGTCCTTAACTAACAGGAATTTATTCTCTCAGTATGTAGGCTTTAAGTCCAAGTTCAAAGTGCCAGGCTCTAGGAACTGTGTGAAAGCCCCTTGACCTTGGGTTTCAGCTCTGCCTCCAGCTCCGGGCCCACTGAAGCTAGAGGCTTTTTTTTTTTTTTTTTTTTCACTCAGGCAGCTACTGGCTGCTGAGGCTAACAAGCCCAAGGTCAACAAATAAAATGGCACAGTCCTGATGTTAGCAAACCACGTGGCAGGCCATTAATTCAAGTCCATGGTAAGTCCTAAGGTTGGTAGAGCATGGCAGGCTGCTGAACAACAACACAGCTACATACAGGGTCCAAGCATGCCATAGGCCAGAGACCATTTCCAAAGCTGCTTCTTATATATGGGAAGCAGACCTCATACCCAAAGCAGCTACTCAGCTGCTCCAATAGATTCCACCATGGAGTTAATAACCAATCTCACCATGGGGAATAACTACATTCAGCTGCCCAGCCACTCAACCAGGCCCAGCCAAGTAGACACACAGACTTAACCACCATAATTTACAGCAAAATTGTGTTCAACATTAAACTTTACCATTGTCTTAGGTCTTTATAATCAATAACAGCCCAAATAATGTAGAAATTGTAGAAAAATGCATATGGCAATATATTAGTAAATGAAATAATACCATAAAAATAAATAGGAACTATTTCAGTACATCACCACAAAGGATGTTTCAAGTTCTGTCCTGAAGTACAATGCTGTCAGTGATAGGATAATATCCACACACCTACAAGGAAGACCGGTTAATACGACTATTATTCTTATTAACGTATTCGTATTATTTATGCATCAACCACCAAAGCCAAAGATGAGGAAATTGAACATTTTTATCAACTTCTGCAGTATGAAATTGACTAAACGTGCAATCAAGATGTGTTCATTATCACTGGTGACTGGAATGCAAAAGTTGGAAACAAAGAAGAATGACTGGTAGTTGGAAAATTTGGCCTTGGTGACAGAAATAATGCTGGAACTCTCATGGTAAAATTTTGCAAGACCAACAACTTGTTCATTGAAAAGACCTGTTTTCAACAACACAAACGGTGGCAGTACATGTGGATTTCATCAGATGGAACACACAGGAATCAGATTGACTACATTTGTGGCAAGACATGGTGGAGAAGCTCAATATCTTCAGCCAAAACCAGGCCAGGAGCTCATTGTGGAACAGACCATCAACTGCTCATATGTAAGTTCAACTTGAAGTTAAAAACAATTAAAACAAGTCCATAAGAGCCAAAATATGATCTAGAATATATCCCTTCTGAATTTAGAGACCATCTAAAGAATAGACTTGGTGCATTGAACACCAATGACCAGAAACCAGATGAGCTGTGGGATGACATCTAGACCATCATCCATGAAGAAAGCAAGAGGTCACTAAAAAGACAACAAAAGAAGAGAAGACCAAAATGGATGACAGAAGAGACTCTGAAACTTGCCCTTAAGTGGAGAGAAGCTAAAGCAAATGGAAGAAATGACAAAAGAGATGAACCAAAGATTTCAAAGACCAGCTTGAGAAGACAAAGCCAATTATTATAATGAAATGTGCAAAGACCTGGAGTTAGAAAACCAAAAGCGAAGAACACATTTGCCATTTCTCAAGCTGAAATAATTGAAGAAAAAATTCAAGCCTCAAGTTGCAATATTGAAAGATTCTAAGGGCAAAACATTGAATGATGCAGGGAACAAAAGAAGATGGAAGGAATACACAGAGTCACTGTACCAAAAAGAACTGGTTGATCTTCATCCATTTCAGGAAGTGGCATATGATCTAGAACCAATGGTACTGAAGGAGG
>NW_006921685.1:7554964-7558783 GCF_000298275.1 Orycteropus afer afer | reverse complement strand
TTATTCAATCTATATGCTGAGCAAATAATCCAAGAAGCTGGACTATATGAAGAAAAACGTGGCATCAGGATTGGAGAAAGAATCATTAACAACCTGAGATACACTGATGATACAACTTCGCTTGCTGAAAGTAAGGATGACTTGAGGCACTTACTGATGAAGATTAAAGAGCACATCTGCAGTACGGATTACATCTCAATATAAAGAAGACAAAAATCCTCACAACTAGACCAATAAGCAGCATCATGATAAAGGAGAAAAGATTGAGATTGTCAAAGAATTCATGTTGTTTGGTTCTACAATTGATGCCAATGGAAGCAGCAGTCAGGACATTAGATGAAGTGTAGCACTGGGCAGGTCAGCTACAAAGGAACTCTTTCAAGTGCTGAGGATCAAGGATGTCTCCTTGAGGACTAAGGTGTGCCTGACACAAGCCATGATATTTCCAATCGCCTCTTATGCATGTGAGAGCTGGACAATGAATAAGGAACACCGAAGAGTTGATGTTTTGAGTTGTGGTGCTGGCGAAGAATGCTGAAGGTACCATCTACTGCCAAAAGAACTAACAGATCTGTCCTGGAGGAATTGCAGTCGAGATGATCCTTGGAAGCGAGGATGGTCAGACTTCGTCTCACCTATTTTGGTCATGTTATCAGAGGGCACCATTCCTTGGAAAAGGATATCATGCTTGGTAAGGTGAGGGTCGACGAAGGAGGGGAAGACCTTCAACGAGATGGATTGACAAGGTGGCTGCGACAATGGGCTCAAGTATAGCAAGGATTGTACAGCTGGCGTGGGATCAGACGGTGTTTCGTTCTGCTGTGCATGGGGTCATTATGAGTGGGAAGTGACTCGACAGCACCTAACAACAACAACATTTCAGTACTTAGTCATCATCTCAACAAAATCAGAACTTTCCTTTCCTGGCCTTCCAGTTGTGAACTTGTAAATCACTTCAGTGAAATCAACACCTTTCACCAATTCACTTTGAACTGATAATAGCTCAGTATTGGAAAGCATTGACAGTCCCTTGTTGTTGTTGTTATGTGTTGTTGAGTTGGACCTGACTCATAACGACCCCTCCTTGGGTTTCTGAGGCAGTATCACTGCAGAATTAGATTGCCCAACCTTCCTTCCAAGGAGTGGCTGATGGGTTTGAACCACCAGCCTTCTGGTGGGCAGTCAAGTGTCTTCATAAATAGTTCTTAGTAAGTTTCAGCTTTGAAAAGTTCCTCTCACATGAAGCCACAGGCACAGATCATCAGAAATAATTTTAGGTTTAGTAAAAAGTTTGAAAGAGATTCTGTGAGGCTATAAATGTCAAAACATCTAATGTTACCCAGCCTTTGCCTTCTTTGAGATCAATATCTACTGCTTTTAGGTGCTTTCTCAGCCTTAGTATTTCCCTAAAAAGCCCTCTCTCAGATACCTAATTGTAGAAAGTGGTCAATTTTGGAATAGATACTAACTTTTTTTCAGTGTCAGATATGAGACTCTTTGCTTGAACAGCCTCAAACATGGCTACCACTTCCTTGATGGCTCTAGGTCTGATCTGGAGTTCAAAGTGATCTTAATTGATCAAAGCACAGAAGCAGTGTCCTCTTTCTCCTTGTAGAATGAGTCCAGCATTGCTTACCTGCCCCTCATCCCTTACCATCCTCTTCTTGAATCTGGCTCTTCTCTCTACTGCAATTCCACATTTGTTTGATTTTAAAAGTGCATGTTCAATTCTATGTTCCACTAGGGACTGCACTCCTCATACAAAAAGTCTTAGCACCTCTAGCTTTGTCATCGCTTGTCAAGAGTTAACTTGTAGGTACTGTTGTACCTACGGAATTCCTGAAGTACATCACACCAGAAGTACAGGTAGCACAGAAAAATGAAATCACAAACAGCAGGCAAAAAACATTGTGTTGCTCCTTTTGTGTCCAAATTTTCATATGGATCACAAAGAGTGTCATTGTTGCAGTTGTTGTTGTTTGCCATCGAGTCGGAACGGACTCATAGCAACCTCTCCTTGTGTTTCCGAGGCAGTATCACTATGGAAGTAGATTGCCCAACCTTCCTTCTGAGGAGTGCTGGTGGGTTTGAACTGTGAGCCTTCTGGTTAGCAGTCGAGTGCCTTAGACGGTACTCTAGCTGCCAAAAACTTATTGAACTTTTCTTTAACTGGCTTAATTGCAGCTTGATAAACACTCAAGCATGTTGTTGATAGCCTTTTCTCTGATACTTCAATATTGTTAGTTAATATCTCCCATTGATGGGTGAAAACGTCATAAAAGTTCCAGAAAATGTTACATATGATTTGTTTTCTGCAAAAGAGTGCTGACCACACAAGTTAAACAAATATCCATGCAATCAAAAATATCTTTCTTGTTTATTCCCTTAAGAAAGGCTTGTACATCTCCATGGACTCCAGCTATAGTGGCAGGATTATTGTAATGTTAATCATGCCACATCATTATGTCCAGTCGATTACTTTCCAGTTTTTTTAAGAATGTTAGAACTGAGGTCAGAAGCTTTTTTTTCCTCTTTAATAGGAAAAAAAAAATCTCAGAAAGACTTCTTTCACTTCAATTTTCTTATTGTTTATTTTTACATATCTGATAACTACAGACATCTGATTAGTATGTGAAATGCCAGATGTGCTGTCAAACATGTTCCTAAAGTATTCTGCAGACTTTATGTCCATGATAAGCTTCTCCTTCACATGATTTGGTAAAGCACCTATAAACTCATTCTGAGTTCTCAGTGCAAGATAACAGATTGATACTTTAAATTTGTACCTGCTCCACTTTGATCTCATTAGGTGCTTTTTCAACACTCAGTCATATTTTGAATGCATCTTAGCCACCTCAGGGAAGTTCCCTTCAATCAATGAAGATTCGCCTTTCTTGTGTCACAAAAATGACAGATTCTGCTTGGCAAGAAACAATGTGGTATCAAGCAAACTGTGCAAGATGTCCCCTACTTTTTCTTCTCCATTTCTATCAGACAATAATTTTGGTGTCAACTGTTTTTTGCAGCCTCTGTGCTGCTGCCATTATTTTCTACTTTTCAGAGAAACGTGTTTCACGTGTCATGGTTATATACTTTTGGGCTCAGCTTCCACGACTTCTGAAACTCACACATTTTTGGATGTCTTGTCTGTAGCATTAATGGCAAAAAGTCGACAACAAAAAGAGTGTAAATTCTCATTGATAAATGAGTAAACTTCATGACTGCAGAATGTTCTCACCATTTGACATCACCTTGTAAAATCACTCTTTTGAAAATTGGTGCGCATCTCTTTGCTTTTGCGTCTTGACTGGTGGCAACACTGAAAGGTCTGTGTTTGTTCTAGACAGAAGCACTTTTTGTTTTGATGATTTCAACCAGAAAATTATCTGGAACTGGTGTCTTCCAGAAAGAAGCACACAAAATGTACACATCTTTCTCTTAACATCACTCATTTCCCTTACAGTATCATAGCTAGTCACTTTCAACCCTCTCTTCTGCTTCAAGTCTTGCCATTTCCACTTTTTGCTCTTCTAAAGAATGCATGCTAGCATTGGAATAATTGGTTTCATCAACTGAAAACTGAGGAGTAGTCTTTTTAATGAACCCAGGATCATTTTGTCTTTTGACATATTAAATCATAGACCCAGCAAGTGTTTTGAGTGACTAAATTCTTGCTTCTTTTGCTTTCCTTTGCTGGCATCCACTTGGCCTCTTTGATTATGTGATTGTGGATTATCCCTGCACAATAAAAGATAAACTAGCAGCATTTGAAAAAAAAGAAAGGGAAAAGTGTAAATTAATTGGCTATGTTAGTTCTAA
>NW_006921685.1:7553560-7554820 GCF_000298275.1 Orycteropus afer afer | reverse complement strand
TAACTAAAATTTAAAAATACTGAATTTAAGATTTAAGTTATATTTCTAAACATATCAAAAAAAGGTAACATTTTTTTCACTTTACATTTTTAATTGCCAATTTCTCTGTCAAAAACTGAAATTCCATAACTATAGAGTAGAACTGCCCTATAAAGTTCTTTATGGAAGCTGACAGCCTCATCTTTCTCTCACGGAGTGGTTGGTGTGTTTGAACTGCCAATCTTTTTGTTAACAGCCCAATGCTTTAACCACAGTGCCTCTATGCCATCAAAGAGCTATATAATCAATAATTGTTATATATGTAAGTTTTTATCAATTTTAATCATAGAATAATATGTGATAACTGCAGTCATAAAATTACTTAAATGCAGTATTTCTTAGATTCTATGAATACTAACAATAAAATTGTTTTGTAAAATCTTCCCACATTCAGTTACAACATTATTAGTACATTACTAGTAATTGACCAGAAGCTTTTTTAAAATTTTTCTCCCTCTTTTCTTTTAATTAGTAATTCATTCTCAAAAAATTTATTGATACAGTTTCATATATAATAATTACCACAATATTTTAGCTAAAACACCAGAAAATTTGACAAAATCAGTGACTATAAAAACTCCGACACATGCTTGTAGCAGCACGTGCAGACAAAACCGTGTGATTTGATGTGTCATTGTAATTGGGTGATAATGACAGCTCTGAACAGAGTGTATTAGAAGGTTTAAAAAGTAAATTAGCATAGATTTTTAGCTTTGTAGCTGAACTGGCACATGTAAGCTGGGCTTATGAAAAATATTGTTATAAAAAATTACAGGTATATTTCTATAAATAATAATAAATTTTGACTGAAATACTGTACAAAAATTTTATAGACAATTGTTTTGGTATCATTCTCTGTGACAGTGTCACTCAGTGTGGTCTCCACTCCCCGCATCCTGCTGGTGACACCACTGGTGTCTAGTTTATTTGTGAGGGCAGTGGTGGCTCAGTGGTAGAATTCTCATCTTCCATACAGGAGACCTGGTTCAATTTTCAGTCAATGCTCTTTGTGCACAGCTACCATCTCTCCGTGGAAACTTGTGTGTTACTATAACACTGAACAGATTTCAGCAGAGCTTCTAGACTAAGACAAAATAGGAAGCAAGACCTAATGATCTACTTCAGAAAATCAGCCAAAGAAGACAATGGTCCTATAAGTTTATGTGAATGATCAGAATTCCCAGGTGTATAGTAGAGCTGACAAGGGGCAAGATTGTGGTC
>NW_006921685.1:7539859-7552749 GCF_000298275.1 Orycteropus afer afer | reverse complement strand
ACAATAAAAAATAAATAAATAAAATAATAAAAAATTTTGAAAAATAAAGAAAATCAGCCAAAGAATAAACACAATGGTCTGATCTGTAATCAATTAGGGGGATGACACAGGATCAGGCATTCCCTTTGGAAAAAAGAAACAAACTCACTGCCATTGAGTCAATTACAACTCATAGTGACCCTTCCTTGGGTTTCCAAGGCAGTATCACTAAAGAAGTAGATTGCCCAGTCTTCCTTCCACAGAGTGGCTCATGGGTTTGAACCACCAGACTTCTGATTAGCAGTCAAATGCCTTGGGCACTATGCCACCAGAGCTCCTTAGCATTTCCTTTAGTTGTGTCTTAAGGTAACCACAAGTTAGGGCCAACTCAATAGTAGCTAACAATAACTCAAGTTTACATATGAGTATCATTTCCTCTGAATGCTAGAGATAATAGTAATAAATAAGAGAGACAAAGTGCATCCTATGAACATCACAGTGGTAAATATTTAACAACCGTCTCTCCAGGGGGAAGAGCCCTGATTTATACTGTTTGATGATTTCCACTTGGTATGGTCAGTATCTGCAACACCCCAAAATGGCTCTCAGATTCCATCTCATTTAACTACGCTTGTAAGAACTACAAGCCATTTCCCCACTCCTTCCTGGTCACGTGTTCCTCTGCTCCCCCCTGTCAGGTATTAACCACCTTCCCTGTAACTTATTAACCCAATCTTCAAATAGTTTTAAGCAATAAAACTTGCTAAGTGGCAGTGTCTTATCAGAGCATACACAGGTGGTGGTTGTAGGGCACTGTCCAGGGCTCCCTCCCAATCTGGCCTGGCACCACCAAGTCTAAAGATGGTAACCTAGCCCTCTGTTCCCTGTCATGTAACCCCCATCCCCAATTTTTCAAACTCAGGCATAAGTACCCCCGCAAAGTGGGAGGAGGTTAGTGGTCATCTTAGATCCATTCTGGCCTGCTGCCACTCGACACTGAATTGCTAGCAACATTTGTAACCCTGCTTTCTTTATCTTCTAAGTCCTTTTCTTTCCTAATTCTCTATGTTTCTCTTCTGAATAAACACTCATGTCTCTGCCTACATCTCTGGGAAAGTTTTTTGAACTTTCATTACCTACTCAGGAGGAAGTTTTAACCTCCTTGGAAAATTCTCATAGCAGGATGATTTCCAATTATCTACATGATGTTACTGAGGAAATGGCAAGTGATATAATCAGCTTTCACAACCCAGTAGAGCCGTCTACAGCACACTTCTGGAACACTGGTACAATGAGGTTCTCTCACAAAAGAAGGTGGTTAAACTCTATAGAAATATAGATTTTGAGAAATACTTAAGGTATTTGATTGCTAACCAAAAGTCTGGAGGTTCAAACCCACCAGCCACTCTTCAGAAAGAAGGATCCATAGTGATATCACCTTGGAAACCCAAGGAGGGGTCGCTATGAGTTGGATCCCACTTAAAGGCAGTGAGATTGGTTTTGGTTTCATTTTGTATTTTGTATCCTTCACTGCGAGATATTTCAAACACATTAGCCCAAAGAGGAGGCCTGCAGTAAAGCCCTTTTTAATAATATTTACCCAGGCTTTCTTAAGGTGATCTGACCACAGAAGTATATTGTCTGCCTGGGTAATCTTTAAACTGGATTGTCAGCACCTGAAGAATTGAAAAGTTAATACATATGTCTGTGAAGAACTTAAATGTAAGGCTCTCAATACAGGCAGAGTACCCTAACATACCAGGAATGGCAAAATTTCCCACACAGAATATGTGCTCTAAAATAAAATGTGAAGGTTTTTCCAGTTATCATTTTGTTCTAGACACCAAACTTTGTTTTAGTGTTTGTTTTATACCTATTTCTCAGTTATTCATGGAATGGTCATAGACCAGGAAGCTATCACTTGAACAGAACAAGGAGATACTGCATTGTTTAAAATCAGGAAAGGAGTACATGAGGACTATATCCTTTCACCACACTTACTCAATCTGTATGCTGTGCAAATAATCTGAGAAGCTGAACTGTACGAAGAAGAATGTGGCATCAGGATTGCAGGAAGACTCATTAACAACCTGTGATATACAGATGACATGACTTTGTTTGCTGAAAGCAAAAATGACTGAAGCACTCACTGATGAAGATTAAAGACTACAGTCTGCAGTATGGATTACATCTCAATATAAAGAAAAAGAAAATCCTCATAAATGGACCAATAAGCAGCATCATGGTAAATGGAAAAAAGATTGAAGTCATCAAAGATTTCATATTAATTGGTTCCACAATCAACGCCAATGGAAGTAGCAGTCAAGATATCAGACAACTTATTGCACTGGGCAAATCTGCTTCAAAAGACCTCTTTCATGTGATGAAGAGCAAAGATATCTCCTTGAAGAGTAAGGTATTCCTAACCCAAGCCATGGTATTTTCATTTGCCTCATATGCATGTGAAAGCTGGACAATGAATAAGGAAGACCAAAGAAGAGTTGATGTTTTTGAGTTATGGTGTTTGGAAAGAATATTGAAAGTACCGTGGACTGCCAGAGGAACTAACAGATCTGTCCTGAAGGAAGGGTAGCCAGAATGTTCCTTGGAACCAGAATGACCAGACGTCTTCTCACTTATTTTGGTCGTGTTGTAAGAAGGGACCATTCCCTGAAGAATGTTATCATGCTTGGTAAAGTGGAGGGTCAACAAAATGGGGAAGGCCCTTACAAGATGGATTGACACAGTGGCTGCAACAATGGGTTCATTGTGAGGCTGGCACAGAATCAGGCAGTGTTTAATTCTGTTGTACAAGGGTCATTATGAGTCAGAGTGGACTCAATAGCACCTAACAACAGTAATAACAACATGGAATGGTCAGGTTACACCTTGTTTTGTATTGTTATACCTTCTCATGAATTCTTCCTGGATTGTCTATTTAAACCTAACTAATAGAATTAAAACAAAAACAAAACTAAAAATCAAACTAAACCAACTGTTTACTTAATGAAAACTAATTATTATATGATAGTTTAGATATAGTATAGTAATATAGCTTAGAAATTATAGCTTAATAATAATGGTTTAGAAAGATTTTTAAACTATTGATTAAAATACTATGTTTTCATCAATAATGAAAATCCATTTCTCCAACTAGCAGAGATAACTAAGAAATTGTGATAAGTCATTTACACTTTTAGAACAAAGAAAATGTAGGAACACTTAAAATTAATCTTCCTACTTCATGTAAGAAACAGAAACTCGGAGCAGTGACATAAATAACCAGAGATGCAGTAATAATTTTGTGTTCTTGTTTTAGAATATATATACTATAGGATCAAGACTCTAAAGGTATGTATCCACAATATGTCAAGACATTCTAGAAAGGAAATATATTTCCCATATGTTTTGGAAAATATTACTTATGGCAATTGCAATGATTAAGGCTTAGAGTCTAGAAAATAAGGTTTTAAGAATCAACCTTGATAAATGTTAAAAACAAGGGCGAAATCTAATGATATTTGAATTCAATTCAGTAAACTTTTCTAAGAACATGCTACCACGGATATCCTGTGCATATCAAGTGAGAAACCATCCTTACAAACCAAGAGTTCAAATCTGTCACAGTGTTTTAAACATTTTCATGATTTTTTTTCAAAAGACATATACTATAAAACAAATATTTGCAGCATAAAATAGATCAAGGTAATAATCTACAAATAAATTTGATTAAATTAGACACATTCCATGCAAAGTTGGCTTTATTGACACCAATGAATTTAAGATGAAGAGTATTAAATTATTGACATCATTGATTTAGTCTTAATTTATGAAATGCAATCAATGTCTAGAATAGAATCTGCCAAATATTAGTGTAGACTGCTGACTTCACCCATTCCTGGTGTTGGTCGTTATTTTGCTAAAATCTTTCAAAGTAGTTGGTTGTGGCTTTCTTAAACTGTTTAAAATAGTTTTTGTTATGAAATAGCTGAAACACAAGTGAAATATTGTTCCTATAGTTTTTGACCTTTTTTTTTCTGTAAAGTGAAATGCATTATCTATATCGTTTCTGGCTGCCAGGATAAAATGTCTACTTAAGGTTGCCAATACTAGTAGCAAACAACAGCTGGTGAGTCTAATTTGCATTTAAATGAATAGGTTACAACAATGTCCTTCAAATCCCAGGATGCTCCTAATGGTATTCTCTACGCACTTTTGTAGTAGTAGCTACAAGATGGATATGCAGTCAACAGCGCAATCTAAAACCTGTATCTGTTAATGGGTCACTCACTTTATGAAGGGCTGCTGATGTAGTCAAAAACCCTTTGAGAAAAACGGTCATATCAAATCTAATAGCTGATCTTCATGCCAGGCTATCTCCTTTTAATATTGCACAGACTGTTTGAGGCTTATGTCATATGAAGGTTGATTTCAGCAGATCTAAAACTGGCCCGACTTATTTTTTACTGAATAAAAGATGTAACTGCATGGCACTAATCCTTAGTGAAGCTATGAAATAAAATTGATAGCGTCATTTTGTAACCATGGGTCCCAAGGAGTTTCAGGACAGTTTGGACCAGCTTCTCCCCATTGTATATTGATAATAGTGAGATTGATGATTTGCACCTGATCTTGTAACACCCCTTCTCATCCCAAAAGGGCTCAGCTCTTGGGGCTTGTTGTACAGCGAGAATACGGTTATGTGACCATCAGGGTATAAGAAACCACATCCAAGACTCTGTGTTGGTTTCCTTGCTTCCAAGGTATATACATGTCTCTGGTTCCTAATCTAAGAAAAGAAAAATGCATCCATATGGTCCTTATAGAGGGAAGACACTTAGAGCTCATGCCTGGGCATTCTGAACTTCTTGATGTGAAGCAGCCTTTGATTGTGATGCATATTCTTAGTTTGATGCTGTTGTTATACTGTATTCCTGCAAAATTGCAGATTTAAAAACAATGCCATTTTGAGCCCTATGAACATTCTTTAGCAACTGAACCTAATCTGACTGTCATTATTATGGCAAAATTTATACTTTTTAGCTCTGGTAGTGCAATGCCTAAGGCACTTGACTACTAACCAGAAGGCTGGCAGTTCAAACCCACCAGCCAATCCTTGGAAGCAAGATGGGGCCATCTACTTCCATAGTGATACTGCCTCGGAAACCCAAGGAAGGGTTGCTATGAGTTGGGTCCAACTCGACAGCACATAACAGCAACAACAACATTCTTTTAATAATCACCTTTTAAAATAATATTTTCATGATTATAGAGTATTGAATTTTTATGAATAAATTTGACTACCAAAAAAAATTCTAAAGATGAAATTAAAGCTATACATAGCTTATTCTTAACAGTTTGGTATTTTTTCCCAAAATTTTCTCTATGCTTCATTGAGATGATGTGCTCAGAATAGTTTCGTATTCTGGTTTTCTTCAGGTCAATTTGAGAATATTGACATGACTCTTAGCAAATACCATTTTACTGACTAAATAATATCCTTTCATATGGATATTTCATCATCACACAAAATCTGTATGTTAAAAATTTATTTATTTTCATTTTCTCCTTTGCATATAAACAGCTACAATACTCTTTAGTGCATATAACTATCATATTTCATTCATATTATTAAGATTTTTTTGTTGTATGCTACTGAGTCAATTCCAACTCATAAAACCCACATTATAGAGTATGACTGCCATACAGTGTTTTCTTGGCTGTAATAGTTATGGGAGCAGATTATCAGATCTTTTCTCCCTTGCAACAGCTGGTAGGTTCGAATCACTGACCATTAGGTTAGCAGTTGAGCACTTTACCACTGTTCTACCAGGGCTCTTCTATCATTAAGCTGGATCCTTAAAATTAGATTAACTATATAACAGTTCAGGAGCTCTGGTATCCCAGTACTTAAGGCATCTGACTGCTAACCAGAAGGCTGGTGGTTCAAAGCCACCAGCCTGCAGAAGCAGGACTACGCAATCTACTTCCATAAAGATATATTGCCTCGGAAACCCAATGGGAGTCACTATGAGTTGGAATCAACTTGACAGCAATGGGTTTGGTTTGGTTTTATATAACAGTTGATGATAATGTCCATGTTTACTGTCATAAGAAATGTAGGAAATATTTTACCATTGAAATAATATATTTGGAGATTTTTATATCTTTTATCTCATATTTATTAGAATAATTTTTATTGACTTTTGTGTACATATCTTATATAGACTTCAATGTTTTTTAAACAAACCTATTTATGTTTTTATTTCTGAGTTATTGCATTACTTTTAAGTCTGGAAAATCTTTCCTTATACAGAAATACGGTAGTATATTCATTTTTATTTTCTTCTAGCTTTTTTATAATCTGATTTTTCACATTTAAAACTTTTTAAAAAACATATTTTGTACAGTAAAATGCACAAAACTAAAATGACATGGGACAATGCAATTTTTTTTTTTTTTTTGCTGTGTTCCCCCCCCACTCTCTCCTGGTAATCAACAAAGAAAATTTTCTTCTATATATAAACCATTCCTTGACTTTTTACAATAATGAATTAATATTATATTTGTCATTCTGTGATTGACTTTTTTTACTCAGCATAATATCTTCCAAGGTCATCCATGTTATACGGTGTTTTATAAAGTCTACAATATTCTTTAGTGTTGGATACTATTGTCCTCTATTAGTGTAGTGCCTAAGGCACTTGACTGTTAACCAGAAGGCTGGTGGTTCAAACCCACCAGCCACTCCTTGGAAGAAAGATGGGGCAAACTACTTCCATAGTGATACTGCCTCAGAAACCCAAGAAGGGGTCGCTATGAGTTGGTTCTGACTCGACGGCACATAACAACAACAACAACACTATTCCATTGTGTATATGTACCATAGTTTGCTTATCCATTCTCTTGTTGTTGGGAACCTAGGTTGTTTCCAGCTTATGCATACATCTGGCTCTCACTTCTTTAAGATCTATACCTAGAAATGGGATTGCTGGGTCAAATGGTATTTTTACTTCCAGTTTTTAAGGAATCACCATACTCTTTCCACAGTGGTTGTATCATTTGATAGTCCCAACAGCAGTGTATGAGAGTCCCAATCTCTCCACATCCTCGCCAGCATTTGTTATTTTCTGTCTTGTTGAACTTTGCCATTAGTGCTGGGATGAGATTATCTCATTGTTGTTTTGATTTGCATCTCTCTGGTGGCTAATAATCATGAGCATTTCTTCATGTGTTTGCTGGTCACCTGAATATCCTCTTTGGTGAAGAGTCTATTCATGTCTTCTGCCAATTTTTTAATTGGATTGCTAATCTTTTTGTTGTTGAGGTATTGGAGTTTTCAATAAATTTTAGAGATAAGTCCCTTGTCAGATATGTCATTGCCAAATATTTTTTCTTAATCTCTAGGTTCTCTTTTAACTCTGTTAGAGAAGCCTTTTGAAGCACATACAAAATTAATTTTTAGAAGGCCTCATTCATTTAGTTTATCTTCAGCTGTTTGTACATTTTGGGTTATGTTTAATAGTCTATTTATGCCATAAATTAGAGCCCCAAAATTTGTCCCTATTTTTACCTTGAGGAACTTTATAGTTTTAAGTTTCACATTTAAGTCTTTGATCCATCTGAAGTCAGTTTTTGTGTATGGTGTAAGGTACAGATCTTGTTTCATTTTTCTGCAAATGGATATCCAGTTTTGCCAGCACCATTTGTTAAACAGACAACCTCTTCCTCATTTAATGGATTTCAGTCCTTTTTCAAAAATCAGCTGACCGCAAGTTGATGGGTCTATTTCTGGGTTCTCAATTCTGTTCCACTGTCTGTGGGTCTGTTGTTGTACCAGTACCAGGCATTTCGACTACTGTGGCTGTGATTTTTCACATTTAACTCTTAATACATTTTTAGATATATTTCCATTTTCATTTCTCATTTGTTTAATATCATTCATTGAAGACTTTAATGTATATCAATATACATTTAATATCTATCATGGGAAGACAAATTTTCCCCAGATTACTTGATGTTCCTGAAAAGTCCAACCACATGAGCCAGAGAAACTAAAATGCTATGAACATAGAGAATATTTGGTTTTACTTCCCTCAGAAAAAATTTTCCATGAAAATTCAGTGGTCTGCCATTTGTTTACTTAATGGTGGACCTAACTGCTCCCATCCAAAGGCTAATCCAAACCAAACCCATTGCCATTGAGTTGATTCTGATTCATAGTGACCCTGTAGGACAAAGTAGAACAACCCTATAGGGTTTCCAAGGCTATAATCTTTACAGAAGCAGACTACAACATTTTTCTCCCATGGAGCAGCTGATGGGTTCTGCGGCACAGTGAATTGCTTAATATGGCCCTTCTAGCCATCGTGCCCCATTTCTGACCTACTGTAAATCCTAATCCCTATGCCTGTTTAGAATGGGATGCATCTTGAGTCCTGCCTTGCTGGAAGGTGTGACTCAATTCACCACCCTTGGCTTTTTTGAGGGTATATATGTGAATATTCTGGGAACATTCACACTCTCTCTTGCTCTGTTTCTGCATTTGGTTCAGTGTCATCTCATCCCTGGACTTGAGACAGCTGCCGTCATCTAACCTGCCAATTTGAATTCACCAACCCCTGCAAGCCATGTGAGTTGGGAGAATTTTCCAGACCTATCCACAGACCTGGGACTTGCCATCCTACCAGCCTTCACCACCACAACATGAGCCATTTCCTTGGGAGTTTATGAGTTCTATAAGTCGTTACAGCAAACTATGGAACCTTAAAACAGGAGAGAGATTATTGAGGTGAAAAGAAGGAGTGATGTCAGAGATTATGGAGTGGCATGACAGTTTGGAAAAGTTGGACTTTGGGGACATCTTTAACCTCTGCCTCATAGGGACTGGCCTTGTGCTGATCTTTCTAAAATAAATTATTCAACCAGGTTCATACCACTGACCTTTTGGTTAGCAACTGAGTTTTTTAACCATTGTATCAGAAGGGCTTACAAAAGGATAATAAACTTCCCCTTGTCTCTGGAAGTCAAATGGTTGCATTCAAGGTTGTAACTTAGGTTAAAGAAAAGATTGACTGAATAAATTCCTAGACAACTAGAGAGATTTATAGAGCTGTCTTCTCTTATGTTTACATTTCAAAAAGAAAATGTTGGGTTCTAAACGTGAAGACTTAGTCTTACCATCACCTGGAGATATTTATTTACACTCCAAATGATAAGGACCTATGACCTTTACTCTTCTACCAGGAAGAAGAACAGATATTCTTTGCTTCTATATAAATGTGGAAATTTATATTTCTGAGTCCCTCAACTACAGTGTGATCCAAATGCCTCTCATCTTATCATTTGTGGGTCTAGTGATGCAGAAACAACACTGCAATGTCACTCTGGAGGCTGAATTAGCTATGTGTGAAATAAAGCTTTGAACTCTTCAGGAGTTTCTACAAGTATCTGTCTATATAAATATGAAACTGTGCCCACTGTGTCACACCTCAGACCCTTCATAGTTTCTGACTTAACATACTAAATTCTTATGTCTTTTGGAAACTTTCTGGACTATTTTATCTGAGTGTCATTGTCACTGTATTGATTATTTTACCTTTAATATTTTCTAGTATCATGTAAAATTTATTTTACTAATTACTTTTGTTATTACTTTTCTCTTAGCATTTCTCACTCATTTATTTTTTCATGTGAATTTTAGAATTCTTTCATTAATATCTAAAAAGTTGAAGGAAGAGAATTAAAAATGATATCCAAGGCAGATATATTATCCAGGCTTTCCACAACAAAGACTCGAGAAACCAAGTGAAACAGGTACAGATGACAACCCAGAAGCCAGAATTTCAAAGGAATGAGTAAAGAAGTAAATCAAATACAAATGAGAGGAAGAAACTGAATGAAAACAATGAAAAAGGAGGCATATGGAGCATTGAATAACCAACTGACAGAACACAGACCCTTTGAATTATTGTAAGCAGTGTTCTGATCAAAGTAGGAAACAGAAAAATTGCTCTGCTCAACCAGGACTGTATCAAAGCATAGGAGATTGGTGTTCAGAGAGGTATGATTTCCCACCCTACCTTGCACAACCTGCTAGTGACCAGAGGCCAAGCCCCTCTACCCTGACCAACCCAGCTGCCTGTCAAAACATCACCACCACCAGTCCTGTGCCACATTTTTTTCTTTCTTGTTTCTTAATCTTTCTTCGTAGTTCTTTTCCTCTGTTCTTACCCTTTGTTCCTTTTTTTTCTTTTCATTTTCTTTGTCTTCCTCTTCCTCAACCTTTTATCTTTTGAATCCCGTAGAGCAAATGCCCCACCATCTACCACCTCCAAGAAAAGCAGGACCCACCTATGTCTCTCTCCAGTATGTGGTGTGCTCCCATGGAGTGAGCATACATTTCCTGCTGCAGCCATATTTGGTGGCTAGCATTTCACTAGGACTGTGCTATTTTTCTCATCTTTTTTCCCTTTTCTTAGTTCTATCTTTCATTTCCTCTTGTTTTCCTTTTTTTCTATATTTTTTTCTTCTTCTTCCCTCATTTTTTTTTAAAATTTTTCCCAGCAGAAAGGAGCCAGTGACTTTACACAGCCATACCCACAATATCTGCCTCCCCAACCACCAGATGAGTGCCACAACCCACCACCCCCTAGCATCACTGCATTGAGGACAAAGGGTGGCCAACACCCTCCCAGCCTGCCTTTAGCTGCTCTACACAATCAACATTAAGGACTTATGGCCACACTCCCACCTGCTAACAAATCCACCCAGGGAAAGATGGTGAATGCCCCAGTGCTACCAAACTAGTGACTAGAGTAGCACACTTGCCCTGTGGTTGTATATATTAAAATAAAACCAAAAGTCAAGGTGAAGCAAAACAATATACAAATAACAAATAAATACAATAACACCACAGTGTTGGAGACGATGTTGTTGTTGTTATGTGCCAATGAGTTGGACCCAACTTATAGAGACCCCTCCTTGAGTTTCCAAGCCAGTATCATTACGGAAGTAGACTGCCCCATCTTCCTTCTGAGGTGTGGCTCGTGGGTTTGAACTGCCGGCCTTCTGATTAGAAGTCAAGTGCCTTAGGCACTATGCTACCAGAGCTCCCATTGGAGACACTAGATAACTTCAAATAAAAATAAATAAATAAATAAAGCAGGGCAAGATGCCTCAAGCAAGTAATCAAAATACAGGGCCACAAAAATCTTCTGGAGGAAGAAATAGTATTGGAACTACCTGATAATAAATTCATAAAATTCCTACTTAGATCCTTTCAGCAGTTAAAGAAAGAAATCAAGGAAATCACAGATAAAATAAAACACACACACACACACACACAAAAAAAAAAAAAACTCCAGAAGAATTCAGGAAAACATTACCAAAACAAATTGACAAAAGAGATGGAAAATTAGAAACAGTTTAAAGACATCAAATAAAAATCCAGAAGATTAATATTAAAATTTCAAAAATAAATAATGCATGAGAAGGGCAAAGGAATATAATTGAATCAATGGAACATAGAATTAGTGAAATTGAAGACATATCTCATAATTTATAAGAGGAAGAGTCAGAAAAAAAAAGAATGAAAAAAATAAAGCCTAAGGATCATGTGGGACACCATCAAGAAGAATAGTATATATGTGATCACAATTCTAGAACAGGAATGGGAAAAAAGGACCAAGAAAGTTGTTGAAGATTTGATGGAAGAAAACTGCCCTAATATTATTAAAGGTTAGAAGAAATGCATTCTAGAAGCTCATCAAAAATCAAATAGGCTAGACCTCAAAAGAAAATCACCAAGACATATTGTAATCAAAGTCTCTAAAACCACAGACAAAGAAAAAATCCTAAAAACAGCATGGGAAATATTACCTACAAAGGAGAACCAATAAGACTAAGATCTGATTTCTCAGCAGAAACCATGCAGGCAAGAAGCCAATGGAACTGACATATACAGAACCCTAGAAGAAAAAAATAGCCAGCCAAGAATTACATATCCAGAAATAATGTCCCTCAAATATGATGGTGAAATCAGGACATTCCAAGATAAAAAGAACTTAATGGAACTTATAAAAACCAGACCAGCTTCACAAAAATGCTAAAGGGAATCCTTCGATCAGAACCAACAATGGTAGACAACAACAGAGATTAGGACACACAACCAAGAAATCAATCCAGATATGGAAATATCAAAAATAAAATAAACTACAACACTGAAAATAGGGAACCAGAGACATCAAAATGTAAATGACAACAACTACAAGCACAAAGAGGGAATAAATGATTTAGTTACAGAACTTCCAAATGGAAATGAAGTCAAGATTATATCAAGATAGAACAGACTGTTCTAAATTTAGGGAAATAATAATAAAATAGAAGGTAGCCTCAAAGAAAATTATTAACACATCTCACCAAAATAAAATAGACAAAAATTATAAAGTTTTAATAAAAACCAAAAGAACAATTATGAAGGAAATAATAAGAAAATTCATAGCAAAATTAACTCAATACATAAAAATATATGGAACAAAGAAACCATAACTCCACACCAAAAAAAAAAAAAAGCCAACAGAAGTAAATTCATACCTGTTGATAACTGTACTCAATGTAAATGGATTAAATGCACCAGTAAAGAGACAGAAAGTAGCAGAATGCATAAGAAAACATGGTCTATCAATACACTGTCTACAAGAGAGATCACAGAAACAAACAAACAAAGTTAAAAATCAAAGGAAGGAAAAATATATCGAGCAAATAACAATGAAAAAAAAAAAAAGAAATTGCAATAAACATGTCTGACAAAATAGACTTTAAGGCTAAAATCAGCAAAAAAAAGATGAGGAAGGAGATTTTATAATGCTTAAAGAGTCAATCAAGAGGACCATGATAAATATCTACAGATA
>NW_006921685.1:7529158-7539271 GCF_000298275.1 Orycteropus afer afer | reverse complement strand
TCAAACCCACCAGCCACTCCTCAGAAGGAAGATTGGGCAATCCTACTTCCATAGTGATAACTGCCTCGGAAACCCAAGGAGGGGTCGCTAGGAGTTGGGGCCAACTCGATAGCAAATAACAACAACAACATCACTACAGAAGTAGATTGCTCAACCTTCCTTCTGAGGAGTGGCTGGTGGTTTTGAACCACCAGCCCTCTGGTTAGCAGTCAAATGCTTTAGGCACTATGCCACCAGAGCTCCTATAAAACTACTGGATATTATAAGAACTAAAAAGTGAAATTAAAAAAAAAAATCCTTACATAAAAATAGAATGGAACACAGCATATCACAGAATCTTTGGATCACAGCAAAAGCAGTGATCAGAGGACAATTTATAGCAATAAACTCACATATCAAAAAAGAGGAAGCAATCAAAATCAACATCTTAACCCAATATCTCAAAAAAAAAAAAAAGAACAGCCCCACCCCCCAAAAAAAGCCTACAGTCAACAAAAGAAAGGAAATAATAAAGATTTGAGCAGAATTAAATGAAACAGAAAACAATAGACTCAACAAATCCAGAAGGTTCTTTGAAAGGATTAATAAAATTGACAGGCCACTGGAATATTTCAGAAAGGGAAAGAAGGATAAGATGCAAATAAAACAAATCAGAAAAGAAATAGGCAATATCACAACAGAACTAAATTAAATAAAAAAGGATAATAACAGAATACTATGAAGAACTGAACTCCAATAAATTTGAAAACTTAGAAGAAATGGAAAATTTTCAGGAAACACACTACCTATCCAAGCTACCATCTAAGATAGAAAATTTGAATAGACCCATCACAAAAGAAGAAATTTAACAGGTCATAAAAAAAAAAAAAAAACTCCCAACAAGAAAAGTTCTGCCCTGTTGGCTTCACTGGTGAATTCTACAAAACACTGAGAAAAGAACTGACACGAATTCTACTCAAACTATTCCAGAACACAGAAAAGGTTAGAATACTCCTGAACTCATTCTCTGAAGCAAGCTTAATCTTGATATCAAAACCAAAGAGACTAGTATGAAATAAAGTAATAGATGAATATTCCTCATGAATATAGAAGCAGAAATTCTCAGCAAAATCTTAGCCAATAGAATTCAACAACATACCAAAAAATAATGCAACACGTCCAAATGGGATTTGTACTAGTTATGCAAAGGATAGTTCAACATAAGAAAATCAACTTAATCCACCCCAGAAATACCCTAAATAAATAAATAATACTATTGGTTCATGTAGAAAAGACATTTGCCAAAATCCAACACCCATTCTTGGTTTTTAAAAAAAAAAAAAAAAGAAAAAGTTACTTAGCAAAATAGGAATAGAAGGGAAATTCCTGAACATAAGAGCATGTACACAAAACCAATGGCCAGTATTGTTCTCAATAGAAAGAGATGGAAAACATTACCCTTGTGAAATGGGAACTAGACAAGGATATTCTTTATCACTCCTCCTTTACAATATTGTATTGGAAAGTGCTAGCCAGAGCAATAAGGCAAGAAAGGGAAATAAAAGGCATCCAAATAGGCAAAGAAGTAAAACTATGTCTATTTGCAGCTGATATGAGCCTATACATAGAAAATCTAAAAGACTCATCTAGTCTGAAATCAATAGGACTTCTCAACTACTTCTGGAACCAATAGGATTCAGCAAAGTGACAGGGTACAGGATCAACATACAAAAATCACTTTTTATTTCTACACTAATAAAGAGAACTCTGAAGAGGAAATAAGGAAAATAATACCATTTATAATAACAACACTTCCAAAAAAATACTTAGGAATAAATCAACCAGAGACATGAAAGAACTATACAAAGAAAATTACAAAACACTGTTACAAGGAATGAAAAGAGATCTATAAAAATGGGGAGAATATACTATGCTCATAGATACACAGTGTTCATGATGGATTGCACCTCAACATGAAGAAAACAAAAATCCTCACACCTGGATCAATAAGCAGATCATGATAAATGGAGAAAAGATTGATGTTGTCAAGGATTTCATTTTACTAGGATCCCCAATGAATGCCCATGGAAGCAGCAGCCAGAAAATCAAACAATGTATCACTTTGGGCAAATCTGCTACCCCCCCCCCAAAAAAAATAAAAACAACCCTCTTTAAAGTGTTAAAAAGCAAAGATGTCAGTTTGAGGACTAAAGTGCACCTAACTCAAGCCATGACATTTTTTAGTCACCTCACAGGCATGTAAGAGACGTACAATGATTAAAATGATTAAAGAAAACCAAAGAAGAATTGATGTCTTTGAATTATGATATTGGTGAAAATTTCTACTATACTACAAACTGCCAGAAAAACAAATAGATCTGTCTTGGAAGAAGTACAGCCAAAAGCTTCCTAGAAGCGAGGATGAGGAGACTTTGTCTTACATACTTTAGACATGTTATCGGGAGGGACCAGTCCCTGGAGAAAGACATCATGCTTTGTAAAATAAAAAGTCAGCAAAAAAGAGGAAGACCTTTAATGAGATGTATTGACACTGTAGCTGCAACAATGGCTCAAACACAGCAATGATTATGAGAATGATGCATGACCGGGCAGTGTTTCATTCTACTGTGCATAAAGTTACTATGAGTGTCACAACTAACTCTATGGCACCTAACAACATGATTCAAACTTTCTGAAATCCTGAAGATCTTTGGAATTTAGCTTCTTCATTTTTTTTTCTCCCCTCATTTTGAACTTATTCCTTCAGTAAATAATTTATTGTGAAGATTAGAGAAAATATAAGTAAAAGTACTCAGCAGAATATCTGGCCCAAGGAAAATGCTCAATGAATTTTAATTTCCTTTACTCTGTGTTTGTGCGTATGTGTTCTTGTGTGTGGGTGATAAGAGCTATACTTTTAAACTTTTAAAAGTTAGATTCATGACAGATATAAATAATGAGTTGTGAATTTTTCACCACCAGCTGTAAAAATTCTAATTTTGATAGTTATCAAATAGAATATGCTTGTTATTCACAGCAACTAATTTTGTTTTGTCTCAGATCCAAAAATTAAAATGCCAGATCTCTTAAAGAAACGTAGAGTAATACAAGAATGGTGTAAATATTAATATTAAAGATAGATTCCCTTTTAAATAATTTGTATGAATTGTTTCTATCATTGTTAACATTGGACCTTTTCCAATTTAAAATAATGCAAAGCTTTTCTGGCATTTTTACAATTGCCATGAATTCACAACGATTTGGCCCCAGGGAAAAATATGACAGATTAAATATTTAAATCTATAGTTAGTTTAATAGATCAACAGATATATAAAACAAGGGGAGGGAAGAGGACAAAGAAAGAATTTTCTGTGATAAGTATATAAATAAAATTTATAATTTATAGGAATCCAATTAAATTGTTGCAAATCATTCAAGATCTAAAGTATAAATCAAACACTCCACTTAATGCCCACTTCACTAACACTTTCCATATCACCAAAAATTGATTTAATACAAATTTTCAGTAGAAAAATTTGTGTCCCTGTATATCATATATAGTTCTATTTTCTAAAACTTAGAAATTGCCCAGATGTTCTACTGGGCAATTTTGAGATTAAGAATTAAGAATAAAGTAAATTAAGTAATGTTTTTTGTATCATACTTATTCTGTAAATATGTTTTTTGTTGTTGTTATTTTGCCATCGAGTCGGACCTAACTCATGGTGACCCCTCCTTGGGTTCCCGAGGCACTATCACTATGGAAGTAAGTCCAAATGTAATTAGGGAGTAATTTGAATATAATGTCAATACAGTATGGTTTTTGTGATAGAAATAACACTGGAGATTGAATGATAGCACTTTGCAAGACCAACGAATTATTCATTGCAAATATGTTTTTTTCAACAACACAAACGGCAGCTATACACATGGACTCTGCCAGATGGAGTACACAGGAATCATATTGACTACATCTGTGGCAAGAGGCAATGGAGAAGTTCAGTATCTTCAGCCAAAACAAGACCAGGAGCTGACTGTGGAACAGACCATCAGCTGCTCATATGCAAGTTCAAGTTAAACTGAAGACAATTAAAAGAAGTTCACAAGTGTCAAAATATGACCTTGATTATACCCTTCCTGAATTTAGAGACCATCTAAAGAATAGATCTGATGCATTGAAACACGAGTGACTGAAAACCAGAGGAATTGTGGGATGACATCAAGAGCATCATCCATGAAGAAAGCAAGAAGTCATTAAAAAGACAAGAAAGGAAGAACGGACCAAAATGGTTGTCAGAAGAGACTGAAACTTGGCCTTGAGCTGAGAGTAGCTAAAGCAAATGGAAGAAATGACAAGATAAAAGAGCTGAACAGATTTCAAAGAGCAACTTGGACAGAAAAAGCCAGTTTCTATAATGAAATGTGCAAATACCTGGAGTTAGAAAACCAAAAGGGAAGAACACACTCTGCATTTCTCAAGCTGAAAAAACTGAAGAAAAAAAATTCAAGCCTCTAGTTGCAACACTGAAAAATTTTATGAGCAAAATATTGAATGATGCAGGAAACATGAAAAGAAGATGTGAGGAATACACAGAGTCACTGTACCAAAAAGAATTGGTTGATGTTCATCCATTTCAGGACATGGCATATGATCAAGAACAATGGTAGTGAAGGAAGAAGTCGAAGCTGCACTGAAGGAATTGGTATAAAACAAGGCTCCAGGAATTGATGGAATACCTATTGACATGTTTCAACAAACGGATGCCGCTCTGGAGGCACTCACTCATCTATGCCAATAGATTTGGCCAATTGACAGGAAGAGATCCCTATTTGTACCCATTCCAAGGAAAAGTGATTTCACTCACTGCCATCAAGTTGTTTCTGACTCATAGCAACACCCATTGGGTTTTCAAGGCTGTAAGTCTTTACAGAAGTAGATTGCCCCATCTTCCTTCCATGGAGCAGCTGGTGGGTTTGAAACACTAACCTTCCAGTTAGCAGTTGTTAATAGCACATGCAAGTAAAATCTGACTGTAGATAATTCAAAAACTGCTGCAGCAGTGTATTGACAGAGAACTTCCAGAAATCCAAGCTGGATTCATAGAATGAAGGATATAATAGCTGATGTCAGATGGACCTTGGCTGAAAGCAAAGAATACCAGAAAGATGTTCACTTGTGTTTTATTGACTATTCAAAAGCATTAGATTGTGTAGAGCATAACAAATTGTGGATAACATTGAGAAGAATGGGGATTCCAGAACACTTAATTGTACTCATGAGGAACCTGTACATAGAAAAGCAGGCTGTTGTTTGAACAGAATAAGGGGATACTGCATGGTTTAAAACCAGGAAGGCAGTGTGTCAGGGTTGTATCCTTTCACCATAATTATTCAATCTATATGTTGAGCAAATAATCTGAAAAGCTGGACTATATGAAGAAGGGTATAGCATCAGGATTAGAGGAAGACTCATTAACAACCTGCAATACACAGACAATTGCTTGCTGAAAGTAATGATGACTTGAAGAACTTACTGATGAAGATCAAAGACTACAGTTGCAGCATGGATTGCACCTCAATATAAAGAAAACAGAAATCCTCACAACTGGACCAATAAACAGCATCATCACAATAAATGGAGAAAGGATTGAAGTTGTCAAAAGACTTCATATTACTTGATTCTACAATCAACACCAATGGAAGCAGCAGTCAAGACTCAGAAGACGTATTGCATTGGGCAAATCTGCTGCAAAAGACCTCTTTCAAGTGATGAAGAGCAAAGATGTCTCTTTGAACACTAAGGTGCGCCTGACACAAGCCATCTGGCAGCATAGTGCCTAAGGCATTTGACTGCTAACCAGAAGGTTTTTGGTTCAAACCCACCAGCCACTCCTCAGAAGGAAGATTGAGCAATCTACTTCCATAGTGATACTGTCTCAGAAACCCAAGGAGGGGTCACTATGAGTCAGATCCGACTTGATGGCAGTGAGCTTGAGTTTATATGCATGTGAAAGCTGGACAGTGAATAAGGAAGATCAAAGAAGAGTTGATACTTTTGAGTTGTGGTGTTGGAGAAGAATACTGAAAGTACCATGGACCGCTAAAATGACTAACACATCTGTCCTGGAAGAAGCGTAGCTGGGATGCTCCTTGGAAGCAAGAATATATATACCAGACTTCGTCTCACCTACCTTGGTCATGTTGTCAGAAGGGACCATTCTCTGGAGAAGGATATCATGATTGGTAAGGTGGAGGGTCAATGATAAAGGGGAATGCCCTCAACAAGGTGAATTGACACAGTGGCTGCAATGATGGGCTCAGGTATAGCAAGGATCATGAGGATGGCACAGGACCAGGCAGTGTTTCATTCTGTTGTACATAAGGTCACTATGATGGCATCTAACTACTACTACTATTCTTACCACTGTTTTATTATTATATATTTATTTAATTTTTATAGTGATTTGGGTGCAAATTTACAAAGCAGATTCATTTTACACTCAACAGTTCATATACATTTTGTTTCACAGAAATTATTACAATCCTGACAATAGAAGAGCTCTCCTCCCACATCCTCCCTAAGGTTACCTCTTCCCTGTGTCCCTCTTACCTATACATTCCTGTCTGTCTAGCTTTCCCCTGATGCAAATACTGTCCTTCTGATCTCTCATGGGATGCATCTCTCTGGGGTAGGTGTTCAGCTTGTAGACCTTTCTACTGTTTGGCTAAGAGCTAACCCATAGGAGTGAATTTAATTCCAGGCTCAAAGGGTAACCTAGAGCTGTAGTCTCAGGGAGTTTATGTCTTTATCTGAGTAGAAATTCTGGTCACTTTTATGTTTCTGAATTTTGTTCCACATTTTTCCTTCCCAATCTATCCAGGATCTCCAATTTTGATCCATATCCGAGTGGTTGGCATAGGTAGTTGGGCACCATACAGTTCTTTTGATCTCAGAATCATGTACACTGAGGTTCATGTGGTCCATTAGTCCCTTAGACTATTTTTATGTCTTTGATTTTCTTCACTCTTGTTAGTTCTGTAGGAGGAGAGACCAATAGTTGCATCTTAGATGGCTGCTCATAAGCTTTTAAGACCCTGGTCACTACTCACAAAATTAGGATGTGGAACAATGATTTCGTGTACTACATTGTGCCAATTAAGCTTGATGTCCCCCAAGATCATGGTCCAGAGTCTGTAGGCTCAATAACTAATACCCTCAGGTACTTGGTTGTGGCTAAGAAGCTGCATCAACCTTGGCCCCTGTCTTGTTGTTGTTATGTGCCATGGAGTCAGACCGACTCATAGTGACCTCTCCTTGGGTTTCTGAGGTGGTATCACTACGGAAGTAGATTGCCCAACCTTCCTTTCTTGGCCCCTGTGTTACCACTTTTCTGTTGCTCTCTGTTAGTGGAAAATAATTGCATTTTCCTTCTCTCACTGGTTGCTGCCTTACAGAATTTCCAGCTTTCACAGGTTTTATTGTTCATGATTTTATCTGCAAAGCAGACTAAAAAACAAAAAACAAAACAAAAAAAAAAAACAAATTCACTGCTATCAAGTCAGATCCGACTCACAGTGAACCCTCCTTGGGTTTCCAAGGCAGTATCACTACAGAAGTAGATTGCTAAATCTTCATTCCGAGGAGTGGCTAATGGATTTGAACGACCAGGCTTCTGGTTAGCAGTCAAATGCCTTAGGCACTATGCCACTAGAGCTCCTGCAAAGAAGGCTACCAGTATGTTATTAAAAAAAAAAAAGCATCCAGCTGAATGGAGCCCAGCAGGAGTGCACAAAATGCATACATGCACACACATAGAAACATTTATTACTCCCTTAGTTTATTAGATCTATTAAACTACAACAGTGTGTCTTGCTTTCTTTTGTATTTATGAACATTTTTACTAAAAAAGAAAAAAAACTCATCCAATATCACAAATATGTGTAAGCATCCTAGTTCAAAAACACCAAGATATAGATGTCAAATGAAAGCTTTAAGAGCTGAGGAAAAACCTGAAATAAGAAAGCATTTCGAAAGAAACAAAAGAATATGTGACATCTCCTGAGCAATAAAAGAATCCACATTGCTGATCCTCAGAGACGACACTGGGAAAATAAAAGAAAGGACATCAACTGGAACAACTTCAAGTGCTGTTAAATCAGTAAGAACAAAGCCTAAAGAAATAGATGAAATAGAAAAATAGTTGAGCATATGGATTGAAACATAAATGGAAAAAAAAAAAAATCAGAACAGGCTTAAATGAAAATCACCAAATCCTGCAGAAGTGACTCTTCAGAGGTAGCAGTGGCCAGTTTAGTGGTTTTAAACATGAGAAAAATTTCCTAAGTCTTTAACTGTCAAGTTTTTTATCTACAAGAATTTCCAGCAGTGATACAGATTTTAATTGAAGAAGGCTAAATATTGGTTTAATTTTTCAATTTTGAAGAAACAGGTATCTGTTCTAATCATATGCCTGAAAGGATCTACACTTCAAATACAGAAAACATGCCCCGTATTTTAAGGCCATGATGTTTGGCTCAGGAACAAAACGTTACCCTTATACACACTTGAGTTATAACTTTCTGATTTCAGATAACAGTTTTTCTGTACTTTGTAACTCACAAGTTGGAACCCTTCTAACACTCACTTCCATAAGCAAATGCCAGGTCTTTTTCAAGATGAAGTGTCATATTTATTGTAGTATTTGCTTATGTATTTACAATTTTACATATATAAGTCAACACTAAATTTTTAAAATTAGGGTATTTTTTTTTAAATTTTTATTGTGATTTGGGTGAAAGTTTACAGAGCAAATTCACTTTGCATACAGCAGCTCACATGCTCTTTGTCTCATGACATTGACTATAATTGCCCACAATGTAACACCTCTCCTCCCTCTTCCTCCCCATAGCTACCTCTTCCCTGTGTCCTTCCCTCCCATGCACTCCTGTCCTCCGAGCTATCTCTCTGTGCATACATAGCCCTTCTATTCTCCCATGATTGATTTCTCCAAAGAGTGTCTCTACCTAAAGTAAATGTTCAGGTCACATGCCCACCTTTTGTTTGGCTGCAAGCCACAGAAGTGGGTTCAATTCCAGACCTGAAGGGCAGCTAGAGGCTATAGTCTTAGTGGTTCCATCAGGTTACATTAGACCAGAAAACCTGGTCCTTTTTTTTTTTTTTAATGATTTTGAGTTTAGTTCCACACTGTTCTCCCACTCTATCTAGGATCTCCTACAGAGATCTCCCTCCAAGTAGTTGACAGTGGTAACCGGGCACCATCTAGTTCCTCTACTCTCGTAGTCATATAGGCTGAGGATCGCACGGTGTACCAATCACTTGGACTAATTGTTTCCATGAATTTTGGTTTTCTTGATTCTTCTTTGCTCTGGATGAGCAGAGACCCATTGTGGCATCTAGGTCATCACTTGTAAACTTTCAAGATCCCTGTCCCTAGTCTCCAAAGTAGGGTGTGGAACAATGATTTTGTGTAGTATGTTAGGCCAATTGAGCTTGATGTCTCCTGTGCTTATGGTGCCGAGCCCACAGGTCCAACTACTCACTCCCTCTGGGTAGCTGGCTAAGGTCAAGAAGGGACTGCAATCTTGCCCCTTGTCAGCTCTACTGTATACTTGGGAATCTTACAGAACACACAAGTACACTTGTAGAAACATTGTCAGACAACCCTATACATGGTAATGGGCACATTCCCCCTGCCACAGACATATGTAATAGTTCAGCTTGTCCACCCATCTATCCACCCAGACATCAATGTTTGCCTTCACTGACAACACAGTACTGTACGTGCAAAAGTGTTCATCTCTGTAGTCTGTACCTTCCACATACCTCTCTATGTCTTCCTCTTCCTCAATGCCACCATGTTGATCACTCTTATTTGGCACATTGCCTTCTCTTCACCCAAATCAGTACTTGTCTCTACCTATCTAACAGTGTTCCCTCCCTTCCCCACCCACCCCTGGTAACCAACAAAGAAAATTTCCTTCCAGGTATAAACATTTCCTTAAGTTTTTACAATAACAGAAATAATGCTGGAACTCGTATGGTAGAATTTTGCAAGACCAACGACTTGTTCATTGCAAACACTTTTTTCAACAACACAAATGGAGGCTGTACAC
>NW_006921685.1:7525716-7527138 GCF_000298275.1 Orycteropus afer afer | reverse complement strand
CCTTCTGAGACTGACTTATTTCACTCAGCATAATGTCCTCCAAGTTCATCCATGTTATGTGGTGTTTTGCAGATTCTACATTATTCTTTAGGGTTGCGTAATGTTCCATTGTGTGTATGTACCATAGTTTGGTTATCTCTTCTTCTGCTGATGGGCACCTAGGTTGTTTCCATCTTTTGGCTATTGTAAATAGTGCTGGATGAACATAGGTGTGCATATATCTGTTCTTGTTCTGGTTCTCACTTCTTTAGGATATATACCTAGTAATGGAATGGTTAGATCAAACAGTATTTCCAAATACAACTTTTTTAGGACTACTCATACTGCTTTCCACAGTGGTATATCATTTTACAGTCCAACCAGCAGAGTATGAGAGTCCCAATCTCTCCACATCCTCACCAGCATTTGTTGAACTTTGCTAATAGTGCTGGGCCAAGATGGTATCTCATTATTGTTTTGATTTACAACTTTCTAATGGCTAATGATTGTAATCATTTCTTCATATGTTTGCTGGCTGCCTGAAATCCTCTTTGGTGAAGTGTCTATTCATGTCTCTGCCCATTTTGTTAATTGGAATAATATTCTTTTTCCTGTTGATGTGTTGGAGTTTTCTATAAACTCTAGAGATAAGTCCCTTGTCAGATATGTCTTTGCCAAATATTTTTTTCCCCAATCTGTGGGTTCTCTTTTGAATCTTTTGGAGAAGTTTTTGTAAGAACATAAAAATTTAATTTTCAGAAAGTCACATTCATCTAGTTTCTCTTCCTTTGATTGTGCATTTTGGGTTATGCTTGATAGTCTATTAATGTCATATATTAGGGCCCCTAAATTTGCCCTTATTATTTCCTTGAGGATTTTTATAGTTTTAGGTTTCACATTTAAGTCTTTGATCCATCTGGAGATAGTTATTGTGTATGGTGTGAGGTACGGATCTTGTTTCATTTTTCTGCAAATGGATATACAGTTTTGCTAGCAACATTTGTTAAACAGACAATCTATTCCCCACTTAATGGATTTCAGCCTGTTGTCAAAGATCAGCTGACCATAGGTCAATGGATCATTTCTGGGTTCTCAATTATATTCCATTGGTCTATGTGTCTGTTGTTGTACCAATACCAAGGAGTTTTGACAACTGTGGCTGTGTAGTAGGTTGTAAGATCCGGGAATGTGAGAACTCCTATTTTGTTCTTCTTCAATGTTGTTGTTGTTGTTGTTAAGTGCCGTCGAGTCATTTCCGACTCATAGCGACCCCATGCACAGCAGAACGAAACACTGCCTGATCTAGCGCCAGCCCCACAATCCCTGCTATACTTGAACCCATCATCGCAGCCACCGTATCAATCCATCTCATTGAAGGCCTCCCCCTCTTCCGTCGACCCTCCACCCTACCAAGCATGACATCCTTCTCCAGGGAATGGTCCC
>NW_006921685.1:7509023-7522596 GCF_000298275.1 Orycteropus afer afer | reverse complement strand
CTACTCTGTGCTACGCCTGTGCTTACCTTGCTCCCGGAGACCCGGTCCCTCTCAGGAGGGTAACAAGGGAGCCATCTGAGCACTAGTGACTGGGTTTTACCCCTTTCTCCTGCTCTTCCGGCCTGCTACTCTGTGCTACGCCTGTGCTTACCTTGCTCCCGGAGACCCTGTCCCCCTCGGGAGGGTAACAAGGGAAAGTGTTCAGTGCAGATCAGTGAGTAAGCACCAGCCTGCCCATGCTTACCTTGCTCCCGGAGAACGGGTCCCTCTCAGGGGGTAACAAGGGAGCCATATGAGCACTAGTGACTGGGTTTTACCCCTTTCTCCTGCTCTTCTGGCCTGCTACTATGTGCTACACCCGTGCTTACCTTGCTCCCGGAAACCCGGTCCCTCTCGGGAGGGTAACAAGGGAAAGTGTTCAGTGAAGATCAGTGAGTAAGCACCAGCCCGCCCGTGCTTACCTTACTCCCGGAGACTTCAATAATGCTTTGCTTATCTGAGGTCTCTTTCCTTTCCATAAAAAGTTAGTGATTGGTTTTTCCATATCCTTAAAAAATGTTGATCTGGAGTGGGATTGTGTTTAACGTATAGATTGCTTTGGGTAGTATTGACATTTTCACAATATTCAATCCACAAACATGGTATGTTCTTCCATTTCTGTAGATCTCTTATGGTTTCTTTAAGTAGTCTTTTTATAGTTTCCAAAGAAAACTATAAAGGTCTGTTGTGTCCCTGGTAAGATTTATTCCCAAGTATTTTATTTTTTTGGTAGCTATTCTAAATGGTATGGATTTCCTTATTTCTTTTTCAGCAATCTCTTTGCTGTTGTAGAGGAATCCAACTGATTTTTGGATGTTGACCTTGTATCCTGTCACTATGTTAAGTCTCTCAACTAGTTCCAGTAGATTTTTGACTGAGTCTCTTGGGTTTTCTAGGTATAAGATCATACCATCAGCAAATAGGGATTGTTTGACTTCTTCCTTACCAATTTGGATGTCTTTGATTTCCCTTTCTTGCCTTATTGCCCTGGCTAGGACTTTCAATACAATGTCAAATAGAAATGGTGAGAGAGGGCCTCCTTGTCTGGTTCCTGTTCACAAGGGGAATGGTTTCAGTCTCTGTCCATTGAGAGTAAGGCTGGCTGTTGGTTTTGCATAGATGCCCTTTATTATGTTGAAATATGTCCCTTCTATTCCTATTTTGCTGAAAGTTTTTTATCAGAAATGGATGTTGAATTTTATCAACTGCCTTTTCTGCATTGATTGATATGATCATGTGGTTCTTTTCCTTTGTTTTGTTTATGTGGTGGATGACGTTGATTGTTTTTCTAATGTTGAACCATCCTTGCATACCTTGCATAAGCCCCACTTAGTAATAATGAATTATATTTTGATAGGATGTTGGAGTCTATCAGCTAGGATTCTGTTGAAGGTTTTTGCATCTATATCCATGAAAGTTATTGTTCTGTAGTTTTCCTTTTTAGTGATGTCTTTGCCTGATTTGGGTATCAAAGTTATGCTTGCTTCATAAAATGAATTTGGGAGGATTCCATCCTTTTCTATGTTTTGAAATAGTTTGGGTAAGATTGGTGTCATTTCTTCTCCGAATGTTTGGTAGAATACTCCAGTGAAAACATCTGGGCCAGGACTTTTATTTGTTTTTTTTGTTTTGTTTTGTTTTGTTTTATGACCTGTTCAATTTCTTCTTTTGTTATGGGTCTGTTCAACTTTTCCACCTCAGTCTGTGTTAGTTTAGGTAAGTAGTTTGTTTCTAGAAATCTGTCCATTTCTTCCAGATTTTTAAATTTGTTGGAGTATAGTATTTCATTGTATCCTGATATTATCCTTTTTATTTCTGTAGGTTCTGTTGTGATGTTGCCCATTTTGTTTCTTCTTTTTATTATTTGTATTCTCTCCCTATTTTCCTTTGTTAAATTTGCCAATGATTTGTCAATTTTATTAGTCTTTTCAAAAAACCAAATTCTAGTCTTGTTGATTTTTTCTATTTTCTGTTTCATTTATTTCTGCTCGAATATTTGATGTTGGTTTAAAGTGTTGATTTTGGCTCTTGTTTTTTGATGTGCACATTTATTGTTATAAATTGACCTCTGATCATGGCTTTTGCTGTGTCCCAAAGATTTTTGTATGTTGTGTTTTCATTCTCCTTTGATTCAAGGAATTTTTAATTTCATTTTTTTATTTCTTCTATTGAGCAGTCATTCTTAAGGAGGGTATTGTTCAGTTTCTGTGTGTTTGCTCTTTTTCTGTTGATCTTCCTATTGTTTATTTCTAATTTGATAGCATTGTGATCTGAGAAGATGTTTTGTAGTATTTCAATGTTTGTAAATTTATTAAGGCATGCTTTATGGCCTAAATATATGGTCTATCATGGAGAATGTTCCATGTGCACTGGAAAAGAATATATTGTGTTATGGTTGTGGGAAGTGCTCTATAGATGTCTATAAGGTCAAGTTAGTGGATTGTATTGTTTAACTCTTTGGCATCTTTGTTCAGTTTCTTTCTAGTTATTCTATCTTTCATTGAAGTTGGTATATTGAAGTCTCCTACTATGACTGTGGAGTCATGACATTGTTTTATTTAGTTCTCTGCTAACTTTCCAGTCCTTTGTGTCCAGAACATTTTTGTGGTTCCTGGTAAGTGGAGCCTATTCTTGGGTCCCTGGAATCTGGGAAAATGTAATCTCTTTAAATGTCCAAAATGGTCAAACCACCCGTAAACATTCAAAATGGCTGTGCTCTCTGGACAGGCAAAAGTCCACAGCTCAGCTCATCTCCCTCTTCGCCACTGCTACCTCTTTTATTCCTCAACCACTAATGCAGTCTTCTGTGCAGCCCCTGGGTAGCGGGGCTGATTTTTAGGTTAATTCTTAGGTCCTAGCACCACTTGGCAATATCCAAGCTGTCCATGCCATCAGGACCACTGACAGATCACAGTTCCATATGTCTCCTTTTTTGGTGTTTTCATGCAGGTTCTTCTACTAGCTGGAATTTAGTCCACTTCTGTATCCTTCCTTTCAAAGCTCAGGGATCCAGGATTATCTTCTGTATCTGTATTAATTGTTTCCCCTTTTCTTTGCTGAAGAAGGTCTGTATAGTGTGTCTGCTTATTTCACCATCTTACCAGAACCTAATAGGTTTGCAATTTTTTTTAACATGTCTCCATTTGTCCCATAAACACTATAATTTTTATTGTGCAATTTTATTGTGCATTGCACTGTGATTAAGAATGCATGTATCATGTTATAGCAGGACTATATTACCATTCTTCTGGGAAGGACACTGGTTTTCTGCAAACACCATTCATCTATAACATATTTTTAATATGACAATTGCAGGCAATCCCTGGGTTAAGAATGTTCCTAATTGTGTCTTTATGTTGAATTTGTAGGTACACTGAAACAGGTGCATACAGTTATTATTTAGCCTTATGTTAGTGCAAGGAAAGGAGCTCTGGTGGTGTAGTGGCTGAGGCATTTGGCTGCTAACCAAAAGGTCTGTGGTTCAAATACACCAGCTACTCTATGGAAAAAAGATGAGGCAATCTGCTTCCATGAAGATTTACAAACTTGGAAACCCAATGTGGGTCACTATTAGTCAGAATTTACTCAGTGTTAGTGGGTTTCTGTTTTTTTTTTTTTTCAGTGTAAGAAAAAGCTTAATGACTTTTCAGTTAATTTAAAAGCTAAATGTGCAACAAGTGAAGATGATTGTGATGAAAAAATTATTGCCAAGGAGAGATTGGCTCAATCCTTTCAAGGTGAGGTTAAATTAATATTAAAGGGCAAGTATAGGTTGTCTGTAAGTCAGGCATTCATAACCAGGTAACTTAACATATTCAGAAAGTTTATAGTAAATAAAATATATAGTTATGTCAATAATGGGAGGAGAGAAAGAAAGAGATCAGGGATTTCATCTCTAGACTGACAACTCTCAAATTTATATATTGAGCTCATGGCATTCTTCTGTCTGGAAAAGTTATATAATAAAGAGTGTACTTGACATTTCACTTGGATACCTCACATTCATCTCTAATGCACTTATGTTTTTCTGGAATTCAGAAATTTGGGTGACCCACCAAGGCCACCACCCTTAAATGTCCTTTAAAATCCTGAAGGAAACTTGAAGTCATCTTCAGATTAAACAATGGCCTAGTAAGCAGCTTAGTGGAGACCATTTGGACTTAAGCATTGGGTCCTTTTGGAAAATCTTATACATACAGCCAGGAGCTCTGGTGGCATAGTGCCTAAGGCACTTGACTGCTAACCAGAAGGATGATGGTTCAAATCCATCAGCCACTCCTCAGAAGGAAGGTTGGGCAATCTACTTCCATAGTGATACTGCCTCAGAAACCCAAGGAGGGGTTGCTATGAGTTGGATCTAACTCAATGGCAGTGAGTTTGGACATAAAGCCAGCTTCAAACTCCAAGATCTGACTTGTTGTTGTTGTTGTGTGCCGTTGAGTCAGTTCCCACTCATAGCTACCCTTCCATGAGTTGCCGAGGCAATATCACTATCGAAGTAGGTTGCCCCATCTTTCTTCTGAGGAGTGGCTTATGGGTTTGAACCACCAGCCTTCTGGTTAGCAGTCAAGTGCCTTAGGCACTATGCTACAAGATCTGACTAGAGGTTGCATTTTAGGATGTATGGTGCATCCTTGCTGATTCTGTTTCTGTAACCAATGACCCTGAAACCCTGCCCTGTGCTTTGATGCTATCATCTGAGAAATTGATGTAACAATGACCTATTTAACTTTCTTTCACTATCCCCTCTTCTGAGCACCTTTCCAAATACTTTCCATTTGATACTGCCCAATTCTAATCAGATCTACTCACAATAAATGTATTCTGTTCCACTTTTTTTGTGTGTTTCCTTGCAAACTTAGATTTTTGATGGTACATGGCTAAATTCTTTACCTTCTCTTAAAAGCCTACTCCTCTTTCAAGTTCTGTTATCTTAGTTAACTATGCTATTTTTGCTCTTTCTCCTGCTCAAGCCAGAGCCTTTGTCATCCTAAACAATTCCTCCACATATATCAACTGCATTCAATCCATGTCTTATATTTGACCCAAAAAAGCTCTACAGGTGTCATGGAGGGTATGTCAGGTTCAGCCTGAAGAAGTGACACTCACACAGAAAGGCTAGAAAAGAAAAATTTACCATTTACAAGTCTCAGAGAGGAAACTACAGCCAACCTTGATTCAAGGCCACACAGTAGATTGCATCAGGGCACAATATAACAATAAACTAAAACTGTAAGACATGATGCATATATGACAAGCAGGGTGGAGTTTCACTCACTGAAAACTTTTTCCTCAATTTAAATGTTTCTAGAGCATTAGCTCAGGAAAGAGGAGAATTTTTTATCACTGGGAATAAAATGGAACATGACCAGGAGGAGCAAGGAGTAACTATGGCTATTAAGAGACTGGGTTATGAGATAGTAACCAGTTCTTATCACAAGAAATTGTATGGGGCTAATCAGGCCAGTTAGAGGCTACAGCTGTGGAGAGACTGTGTGACAAGTTAAGAATGGCCGTATCAGCAACTGGGTGAAAGGGCTACAATGGAGAATTACTGGATGCCAAGATTGCAAACTGTGGAAGACACAAATTGGCCTTATAAAAATCGCTCACCCAGACCTATTATATCTAAAAAATGTTTCCACCTTTTTTCTGCCTCCACCACTCTAGTCCATGTCTGCCCATGACAGCTATATCCTCTTAACGGTGCCCCTGCTATATATTCATCCCAGAGTTGTTGCTGTTGTTGTTATGTGCTATTGAGTCAAACCCAACTCATAGCAACCCTTCCTTCGGTTTCCAAGGTGGTATCGCTATGGAAGTATATTACCCAACCTTCCATCTGAGGAGTGGCTGTGGGTTTGAACCCCCAGCCTTCTGGTTAGCAGTCAAGTGCCTTAGGCACTATGCTACCAGAGCTCCTTCATCCTAGAGTAGGAGACCAGAATCAGAACTACAATTTAGATACCACCAAATAAATGACTTTCTGTTGTTTGTATAACCCACAAAATTCCCTAACATCAACATGATATGGCCCCAGACTACCTCTTAATCTCATCTCATGTTACTCTCCATCTCATACTACTCACCATTCTCCCTTTTTATTCACTTTAAGGAAAAACTGTCTCAACGGAGCCAAGTTCTTTCTTGCCTCAGAACTTCATACATACTGTTCCTTCTTCCATACACTTTTTACCTGTCTAATTTCTACTCACCCTTCAGGTCTCAGATGAATATTATTTCTTCAGAAATATTTTTATATCTCCTAATCTAAATTAGGAGTTCTTCGTGGTGCAAATGGTTACACACTTAGCTACTAACCAAAAGGTTGATGGTTGCAAAAAGGGTAGAGATGCTGCATCTTCTGACCTCCTTTGACTCCACAAAAGGAGAACAGAATCACTATCAGCAGCCCGAGGCCTATGCTTGTGAGGCCAGACGTGCTGCCTCCCTCCAACCCTTTTACTAGCCTTGTCACCAACCATTTTTGCACAGCACATACCACCTCTCTGCTGGGTTCAATAATTTGCTACAGTGGCCAAACAGAACTCACAGATTATAGGTTTTATTAGGGAAACAACAGGCTACAATTCAAGTTCAGGAATACACTCAGTCTCTTGCAGCCAGCCGTCTCACTCAGCATCCAGCAGTCTGTCTCAGTAGCACATGACTCTCTTAGCAGTGTGTGTCTCTCACATATCTTTTTCAACATTAAGTGTCTCTCGCATCTCTCAGCAGCACATGTGTCTCAAATCTATCTCTTTCAGAAGCATGTGTCTCTCATGTGTCTCTCTCTCTCTCAGCAAGTACATCTCTCTCAGCAGTGTGTCTCTCAGTCTCTCAGATGGCAGTGAGACAGTCTCTTCTCCTGCCTTTAGGAGGGCTCCTTTTTGAGCCTGAAAGAGTGGCCAAAACCAACCAATCCCAATATCAGAATTCCATACACCTGAGAGAAAGCAAATTTCCCCAAAGACTGCTTCCTGCCCCACCAACAGAAATACACCAGGTGGATAACTTTAACAATCAGCTTCTCACAGCAAAGGGGAAGTTACAAAGCTTCTGGCTAGAAAAGTCATACTATGTAATCTAGCACACCACAGTGATTTAAATTCACACAGAGGTGCCTTGAAAGAAACTCCTAATAATCTATTTCTGAAAGATCAGAGCTAAAATTGAGTCAACAACAACTGGTTAATCTAAATAAAACTAAAACCAAAGCAAACCAGGTGCCTCTTACACACTTCACAATTATTTTCTTCTTTGAGGCTTATTACAATTTGCATTATTTACTTATTTGTGAAATTATTTGATAAATTCTCTATTTTCCACTACACAATGAATTCCATGAGGTCAGAAAATATACCTGTTTGGTTACAATGTTGCACAGCACATGATTGGCACATACTGCACACTTAAAATATTTTCTGAGTAAATGGATTTTTTAAGGAATCATTTCACATATTATGTTTAAGATGTTGGATTAAGTTCTGGGACTACATCTAAGAACACAAAATCTTGTATGGGAGACATAATGAGATAATCATCATAAGTAATAAGTACCATTCAACTATATGCAATAGATTATACACCATCTAAACTCACTTTCATAACAATCTGATGAGATTAGTACAATTGTATTATCATCTCCACTTTACAGATCAGTAAAGTTAAACTCAGAAAAATTAAGCATTTTGTTCAAGTTTACAAAACCAATCAGTGACAGGTGTTCAATAGCATATTATAAAGAATCAGAAAAGACTTACTCACCTAGAAGTTGGGAAAGATTTTACTGAGAAGAAAATATTTCATCTGAATTTTAAAGAATGAGTCAAAATTTCCCAGATAGAAAATGGAGTTGCAGGCATGCCAGAAAAAGGCAAAGCATATGTAAATGTGTGAAAAGCGTTCAACAGATTTCTGGTAGGGCAAAGAGTTCAAAGCAGCTGGAGTGTTATGTTACAGGGCAGAGAATATATGACAGGAGACAAGAAAAATAGGTTGGGGTAAGATTGGGAAAGGCCTGGTTGTATCAAATCTAACCTTAGTGTTATGAATTGATTTACATCCTCCAAAAATATGTCTCAACTTGGCTAAGCCATGATTCTTAGTATTATGTACGATCTGATGTATCTATCTTATGTGCTGTAAATCCTAACCTCTATGGTGTTAAGGTAGAGGGCCAGCAAAAAGTGGGAAGACCCTCAACAAGATGGATTGACACAGTAGCTGCAACAATGGACTTAAGCATAGCCACAACTCTGAGGATGGTGCAGAACAAGACAGTGTCTTGTTCTGCTGTACACAGGGTCACTATGAGTCCAAACCAACCTGACAGCATCTAACGACAACATGATGTCAATGAGCCAAGATTAGTGATGGTTATGTTAATGACAGAGGATGCAATCTACAGGATTAGGTAGTGTCTTGAGTCAATCTCTTTTGAGATATAAAAGAGATTAAACAAGATAAGAGATTAAACAAGCAAAGATCAAAGAGACCTCAGTACCACCAAGAAAGAAGAACTAGGTGCAGAGCATATCCTTTTGACACAGGGTCCCTGCTTTGTTCACCTCCTAAACCCAGGGGAAGATTGATGCCAAGATACATGGACATCCCCAAGGGTTGCTAAGCCCACAGATTTTGAAGACCTATAAGGACTTCCCTCCAAAGTCAACAAAGAGATAAAGCCTTCCCCTAGAACTATCACCCTAAATTCAGACTTCTAGCCTCCTAAACTGTGAGATAGGAGCTCTGGTAGAGCAGTGTCTATGGCACTTGACTGCTAACCAGAAGGCTGGTGGTTCAAACCACCAGTTACTCCTGGGAAGGAAGATGGGGCAATCTACTACCACAGTGATATCGCCTTGGAAACGCAGGGAAGGGTTGCTATGAGTCGGGTCTGACTCAATGGCACATAACAACAACAACAACAAACTGTGAGATACTAAATTTCTGTTTGTTTAAGCCATTTACTTGTGGTATTTCTATTGTAGCAGCACTAGATAACTGAGACTGGACTGGGGAAAAACAATGGTAGTTGAAAGAAAAGAAAAAAACATCTATGTGTATGCATGTGTGTATATGTATATGTATATTACTTATGAGGGATCCCTGATAAGCACTTTATTTGCTAATCAAAAGGTTGGAAGTTTGAATCCACCCAGATATTCCATGGGAGAAAGATTTTGTTATCTGCTCCTGTAAAGCTTACAGCCTAGAAAACTATATGAGGCAGTTCTACTCTCTTACAGAGGTCACTATCAGTTGAAATTAACTTCTCAGCACTTAACAACAGCAACAAATATGTATAAATACATATAGATACACACATATTTTTTAAGATAAATTCTTGTGTTTTAAAAAGCTAGATCCATTGATTCTATCAATGAAAAACAAGTTCCAGATTTGTTGGAACACATGAAAAATTAAAGATAAAACATTAGGAACTCAATAGAAGTGTTGGGAAGGGTTTCTTATGGGATTTGAGCTTATTGTGTATGATTTTAAGGAGGAATGAAGGAAGCAGGGGCCATTTCTGGACTGGAAGCTCTCAAAAAGCAGGGAGATTCGTTATGGGGAATCACTACACCTTTTAATTATAAGAGCTCTGGTAGCATAGTGCCTAAGGCACTTGACTGCTAACCAGAAGGCTGGTGGTTCTAACCCACCAGCCACTCCTTGGAAGGAAGGTTGGGCAATCTACTTCTGTAGTGATACTGCCTTGGAAACCCAAGGAGGGGTCACTATGAGTCCAGGCCAACTCAAAGGCACATAACAACAACACATTTTATGTAAGAGGTAGGAGAATTAGGTAAACCTAGAGTTGTCATTCATCTGTAAATAAGCAGTTATTATTTATGCTATTCAGAAGGAAGGAGGGTTGTTTAGTCATTTGTGTGCTCATGTAGAGATCTTATCTATGGCTTGTTCTAAGGACTAGTTCATTTCTATCAAGCATACTGGGATTATAATTGTGATCAATATTTTACTTTCTCACCAAAAAGCAGTAGATAAGAAGTACTATAAGAGTCAAACAGTGTAAAGAGAGGAAGCAATAGCTGACAACATGGCTTTAAGGAAAGAGTCAAATAATTGAAAAGACATAGAACTATAATAATGTTAATAATAATATGCTAATTGCCAATTTTAAGTACTATTCTAAGGGTTTTACATAAGCCAAACATTTTTAATTCTCAAAGCTACACAATAAAATGTTGTTGTTGTTGTTATGTGCTGTCCAATCAGACCCAACTCATAACAACCTCTCCTTGGATTTCCAAGGCGGTATCACTACAGACGTAGATTGCCCAACCCTCCTTCCAAGGAGTGACTGGTGGGTTTGAACGACCAGCCTTCTGATTAGCAGTCAAGTGCCTCAGGCACTATGGTACCAGAACTCCTATACAATAAAATAGATAATATTATTGACTACATTTCAGATAAGAAACAGAGGAAAAGCGATATTAATTTGACCAATGTCACACAGTTAGTAAATAGCAAGTCCAAGATCACTATACAATACAATGATGGGTTTGTATATCCAGTGGCCAAACATTTACTGAGGTTACATATATATAGTATTGTCTAGTCATTACAAGGCATAATAAAAAGAAAAAAAAAGAAGTTGCCATCAAGTCAATTCCAACTCCATGTGTTGCAGAGTAGAAATGAGTTCCTTTTTCAAGGTTATGACCTGTCTGAAGCAGATCTCCAGGCCTTTTGTTTGAGTTGACTCTGTTGCTGTTGTTGTTATGTGCCGTCGAGTGGGACCCGACTCATAGCAACCCCTCCTTGGGTTTCCGAGGCAGTTTCACTACAGAAGTAGATTACCCCATCTTCCTTCCAAAGAGTGGCTGGTGGGTTTGAACCGCCAGCCTTCTGGTTAGCAGTCAAGTGCCTTAGGCACTATGCTACCAGAGTTGCCTCTGGGTGGGTTCAAATGACCAACTTGAGACTTTGACTAGTTATGATCTTAACCATTTGCATCACCCATGGAATCCTATTAAGACACAAAACAACGACAAAATAAACAACCTCATTGATTCCGACTCATAGTGAGTAGAACTGCTTCATGGAATTATATTGGCTGTAATCTTTTTTTTTTTTTAATTGTGGTTCAGGTGTAATTTTACAGAGCACATTAGTTTTCCATTCAAAAATTTATATATATATATTTTTTTGTAATATTTGTTTCAGTTCCCTCATTGTAATAGTACTCTTCCCACTGCCTCCCTGAGTTCCCCATATTCATTAATCTTTCTTTCCTGCCCCTTCTTGCCTTCTGAGATTTGTTTGGAGACAAATGCTGTCCTTTCATTTGCATATGGTTAGTTGTTCTGAGGAGTGCATTCCTCGTGAGTGTTATTGTTCACTTCATAGGACTTTCTGTTGTTTGACTGCAAAGTGATCCCTAGAGTTGGGTGTTCACTAGATCTTTCTTTGACTGGAACTGTCAACCTTTAGATTAGCCAACTGCTTGAGCTAAAGATAACAAAAAAAATGGCTGCAGCAATACATTGAGAGGGAACTTCCAGAAATTCAAGTAAGGTTCAGAAGAGGTTGTGAAATGAGGGATATCGTTGCTGATGTCAGATGGATCTTGGCTAAAAGCAGAGAATACCAGAAGGATGTTTACCTGTGTTTTATTGACTATGCAAAGATATTGAACTGTGCGGATCATAATAAGTTATGGATAACATTCCATACAATGGGAATTCCACACTTAATTGTGCTCATACAGAACCTGTCCACACACCAAGAGGCAGTTTTTTGAACAGAACAAGGTGACAATTTATGGATTAAAACTAGGAAAAATGTACATCAAGATTGCATCCTTTCACCATATTTATTCAAATGGTATAGTGAACAAATAATTGAGAGTTTGGAATATATGGAGAAGAATTCAGCATCCAGATTGGAGGAAGACTCATTAACAACTTTCAATATGCAGATGATACAACCCTGCTTGCTGAAAACCAAGAGGATCTGAGCACTTACTGATGAAGATCAAAGATTACAGCCTTCAATATGGATTATACATCAACATAAAGAAAACAAAAATTCTCACAAATTGGACCAGCAAGCAACATCATGATTAATGGAAGAAAGTTTGAAGTTGTCAAGGATTTCATTTGACTTGGATCCAATCAATGCTCATGGAAACAAGTCAAGAAATCAAACAATGTATTGCATTGGGCAAATCTGCCAAAGCCTCTTTAAAGTGTTAAAAATCAAAGATGTCATTTTGAGACTAAGGTGCTTGTGACCCAAACCAGAGTATTTTCAGTCATCTCATATGCATGTAAAAGGTGGGCAGTGAATAAGGAAGACCTAAGAAGAACTGTTGCATTTTAATTATATTTTTAGCAAAGAATATCGAATATACTGTGGACTGCCAGAAGAACAAACAAATTTGTCTTGTAAAAAGTACAGCCAGAATGTTCCTTAGAAGCAACTATGGGGTTCCGGTAAGATGGTGGACTAGGCAGAAAGACTGCACAGACTCTCTTCAACAAAGAAAATGGAAACCAATTAATACAGACACAGAAGATAATCCTGGACCCCTGAGCCTTGAAGGGGAGGATATAGAAGTGGACTAAACACCAACTAGCAGAAGAATTTGCATGAAAATACCAAAAAATGAGACAGACGGAGCTGCAGTCTGGCAGCGATCCTGAGTGATCCTGATGGCACAGCACAGACAGCTTTGAGAGTACTGAGTGGTGGTAGGACCTAAGAATTAACCTAAAAATCAGCCCTGCTAGCCAAGGACTGCACGGAGGACTACTCTGGTGGCTGGGGAATAAACAGAGAAGGTAAAGAGAAAGGCAGGCTGAGGTGTGGACTTTTGCCAGACCAGAGAACACTGCCATTTTGGATGTTTAAAAGTGGCTTGACTATTTTGGATATTTAAAGAGACAGTGCTCTTGCAGATCCCTGGGGCTTAAGAACATGTTTTGCTTACCAGCAACCCCAAGGACACTCTGGACCTGCAAGACTGAAAAGGCCAATAATAAAAAATAATCACCAAGAAGAGCATGAATCACCCTTGGCTGCTCTTCACAAACAGTTAACAGAGATCTAAATACAACAATGCCATGATGTCTCGCAGACAACAGATCATCACAGTCCACACAAAGAAGAAGGATAAAGTGGTAGAAACAAGAGGGCAAGATACAGACCCAGAAGACATCCCTGAGTAAGAAGCAGCATTGGATCTCTCTGACAAGGAATTCAAAAGAATTATATTCAGATATCTTCAAAGGATTGAGAGACAGACCAAAGAAAACATAGAAAAAAACCTAAAAGAATTTTGGAAGAAAATACAACAATAAAATGACAAAATAAATGAACAATTAAAAATGATTCCAAATCTACAGACAGTAATCCAGAAGATGATTAATACTAAATTGTCAGAAATAGATAACACACTGGAAGGGCAAAGGAGAAGAATTGATGTGATGGAAGACAGAATTAATGAGATTGAAGAAAAATACCTGAATATTTCTTTGGAAAGGGATCAATCAGAAAAAAA
>NW_006921685.1:7506596-7507248 GCF_000298275.1 Orycteropus afer afer | reverse complement strand
TCTTCTCAGATCATAATGCTATCAAATTAGAAATCAACAATAGGAAGATCAACAGGAAAAGAGTAAACACATGGAAACTGAACAACACTCTCCTTAAGAAAGACTGGCTAAGAGAAGAAATCAAAATTGAAATTAGAAAATTCCTTGAATCAAACGAGAATGAAAACACAACACACCAAAATCTTTGGGAGACAGCAAAAGCAGTGATCAGAGACCAATTTATAGCAATAAATGCACACATCGAAAAAGAAGAAAGAGCCAAAATCATGGCTTTAAATGAACATCTCCAACACTGAGGGAAAGAACAGCAAGAAAAGCCTACAGTCACCAGAAGAAAGGAAATAATCAAGATCCCAGCAGAAATCAATGAAACAGAAAATAGAAGGGCTATAGAAAAAATCAACAAGACCAGAAGTTAGTGTTTTGAAAAGATCAATAAAATTGACAAACCACTGGCAAATTTAACAAGGGAAAAGAGGGAGAGAATACAAATAACATGAATCAGAAATGAAATGGGTGACATCACAACAGAACCAACTGAAATAAAAAGGATAATATCAGGATACTATGAAGAATTGTACTCCAAAACAAATTTGAAAATCTGGAAGAAATGGACAAATTTCTAGAAACACACCACTTACCTAAACTAACA
>NW_006921685.1:7503927-7504353 GCF_000298275.1 Orycteropus afer afer | reverse complement strand
ATGGCATAAATAGACTATCAAGCATAATTCAAAATGCACAAAGAGCAGAAGAGACACCAGATGATTGGGACCTTCTAAAAATTAAACTTTTTTTGCTTCCAAAGACTTCTCTAAAAGAGTCAAAAGAGAACCTACAGATTGGGAAAAAATATTTGGTAATGACATATCTGACAAGGGATTTCTCTCTAGAATTTATAGAAAACTCCAACACCTCATAACAAAAAGACAAACAATCTAATGAAAAACTGGGCAGAAGACATGAATAGACACTTCACCAAAGACGATATTCAAGCGGCCAACAAACATATGAAGAAATGTTATGATCATTAGCTATTACAGAGATGCAAATCAAAACAACAATGTGATACCATCTTGCTCCAACACTAGTAGCAAAGTTCAACAAGACAGAAAATAACAAATGCTGGC
>NW_006921685.1:7503235-7503751 GCF_000298275.1 Orycteropus afer afer | reverse complement strand
ATGCTGAGTGAAATAAGTCAATCACAAAAGGACAAATATTGTATTAGTCCATTATTGTAAAAGTTAAGGAAATGTTTATCTGTAGAAGGAAATTTCCTTTGTTGGTTACCGGGTGGGGAGTAGAGGGGAGGGTATACTGTTAGATAGATAGAGGTAAGTATTGATTTGGGTGAAGAGAAGGGCAATGTACCAAATGTGAGTGACCAATATGGCAGCATTGAGGTTGAGAAAGACATAGAGATGTACATGGGAGGTACAGACAACAAAGATGAACCCTTTTGCACATACAGTACTGCGTTGTCAGTGAAGGCAAACGTGGCTATATGGGTTGATAGATTGGTGGCCTGGCTGAACGATTAGGAATGTCTATGAAATGGGGAGTGTATCCAAGAACATATATAGGGTTGGCAGATAATGGGCCTATAAGTTTATGTGAATGATCAGAATTCCCAGGTGTATAGTAGAGCTGACAAGGGGTAAGGTTGTGGTCACTGCTTGGTCACATCCAGCTACCCA
>NW_006921685.1:7494864-7503135 GCF_000298275.1 Orycteropus afer afer | reverse complement strand
TCAATTGGCATAACATACTATACAAAACATTTTTCCACCTCCTACTTTGGTGAGTAGCGACTGGGGTCTTAAAAGCTAGCAAGCTGCTATCTAGATGCAACGATGGGTCTCTCCTCATCCAGAGCAAAGAAGAATGAAGAAAACCAAAATTCATGGAAACAATTAGTCCTAACAACTAGTACACCATCCGATCTGCAGCCTATACGACTGTGAGACCAGAAGAACTAGATGGTGCCCAGCTACCACTGTCATCCACTTGGAGGGGATCTATGTAGGAAATCCTAGATGAAGAGGGAGAACAATGTGAAACAAAACTCAAAATCATTTGGAAGAAAAAAATATATATGGGGCAGGGACCAGGTTTGCTTGTCCAACAGAGCTGGTGGAACCATTGAGACTATGGCTCCTAGCAGCCCTTCGGGTCTGGAATTGAACCCACACCTGTGGTTTCCAGCCAAACAAAAGACAGGCATATGAGTTGAACATTTACCTCAAGTAGATACTTTCCTTGGAGAGAACAATCATGGGAGAAAGAAGGGTTGCTTATGCACAGGGAGACAGCTCAAGGGGCAGGAGTTCATGGAGGGATGTACACAGGGAAGAGGTAACTATGGGGAGGAAGCGGGAGGGGAGCTGTTTCATTGTGGTAAACTGTGGTCAATGTCATGAGACAAAGTATATGTAAACTACTGTATGGAAAGTGAATTTGCTCTGTAAATCTTCACCCAACTCACAATAATAATAATAATAATAATAAAATGGAGTCAGGCACAGGAATGGGCAGTGTTTCATTCTGGTGTATATAGATTTGCTATGAGTTGGAGCCAACTGGATGGCACCTAATTAAAAAAAAAAAATAGCTAACTAATTACTCATTTTTCTCACACAAGAGCATATATTTTTTTCTAAATAGATGTTTGGCATAATTTTTACCATTGTCTCCTGCATCTAGGCTTCTTCTTGCTCTTTTTACAGGCATTCAGAAATGTTTGTTGATTGAAAGAATGATAGATACATAAAAAATAAACTAAAGTCTTTATCTGCAAAAAGAAAAGAGCTAAAAGGCATGCATTTTGTGCTTTTCAAATAAAAGTAGGAGACAATAGAATTAAAATACTTTTGTCAGAATTGATACTGGTGTTTTGTCATAATGATGAGTGACATAGAAGAAGTTGGATGTAACGGCTTTATACAGAGTAATCCAGTGCTTCTTATATTTTAATGTGCATAATTAGAAGCAGGTTGTTATAACTAGTGTCCATTCCAGAAGAACTCACATACACATTTATAATATATATACTATGTATTTTTTTAAAACATACACACATATAAATATATAGCATGTGATTTTTCTCTAAAAATATACTATTGAAGAAAAGCATCAAGTGTGTCAAGTATGCTTTGTCTATTATGGTGTCCATTCATATTTATTAAAATATATATTGCTAAACTGTTTTAGATGTCCTTGTCTGTTAAATAATATCATAACCCATGTAACAAGAACTCATTACCACTAGCAGAAGGCTTGTGGCCATATCCTACTGAGATATTTAGAGCAAACATTGTAATAAATTTCCCTAGACAATATTTATGATCTTGATTTATTACTTTACATAAATAATAAATCAGCCCAATTGTATTTAAGCTATTAAAATATTATGCTTAGAGCTTTTCTATTTATTCTTTATGATTAAAGAACTTAAAGTTAATTTTTCATCCAGGCATTTATAGCTAACTCCTTATGAATTGATTCTCCCTCACAAAATCACTATGTAAGTCCCATTTTAGTAGGCACTATCACAAAACCACCACTTGTCTGTCAGTTTGTCATACTATGATGGCTTGTGTGTTGCTGTGAGGCTGGAGGCTGTGCCACCAGTATTTCAAATACCAGCAGGGTCAACCATGATGGACAAATTTTAGCAGAACTTCCATACTAAGACAGACTTGGAAGAAGGAAGGGGCCAGGCACTTCTCGAAGTATTGGCCATTGAAAACCTTATGAATGACAGTGAAATGTTGTCTCTTATATTACTGAAAAAAATTGATGAATAGCCCTGAAACATTGTCTGATATAATGCCATAAGACGAGCCACTGAGGTCAGATGGCACTCAAAATATGACTGTGTAAGAGTTGCCTCCTCAAAGTAGAGTTAACCTTAATGACATGCATGGAGTAAGCTTTTCTGACCTCCATTTGCTGATGAATCATGACTCAAAATGGGAAGAAACAGCTACAAATATCCATTAATAATAGGAATGTTCTCCTTGAAGACTAAGATGTGCCTAACTCAAGCCATAGTATTTTCAATTAACTCATATGTATGCAAAAGATGGACAATGAATAAGGAAGACCAAAGAAGAGTTGGTGCTTTTGAGTTGTGGTGTTGGAGAAGAATGCTGATAGTTCCCTGGACTCCTGAAAGAACTAACAAGTTTATCCTGGAAGAAGTGCACCTGGAATGTTCCTTGGAAGCAAGAATGGCTAGAATTCCTCTCACCTACTTTGGTCATGTTGTCAGAGGGACCATTTTCTGGAGAAGGACGTTATGCTTGGTAAAGTGGAGGTCAATGAAAGAGGGGAAGGCCCTCAACAAGATGGATTGATATGGTGGCTGCAGGGATGGGCTCAGGTGTAGTAGAGATGGTGAGGCTGGCACAGGACTGGGCAGTATTTTGTTTTGTTGTACATAAGTTCACTATGAGTCAGAGACTACTCGATGGCACATAACAACAACAATAGGAACATGGAATGTATGAAGTATGAATCAAGGAATATTGGAAGTTGTCAAAAATGAAATAGAACTCATAAAAATCAATATCCTAGGCATTAGCGAGCTGAAATTGACTGGTTTTAGCCTTTTGAATCAGACAACCATATGATCAACTATGCTGGAAATGACAGATTGAAGAGGAATGGTGTTGCATTCATTGTCACAAGAATATTTCAAGATCTGTCCTGATACAATGCTGTCAATGATAGAATAATATCCATACTCCCACATGGAAGACCAGTTAATAGTACTATTATTCAAATTTATGCACCAACCACTATAGCCAAAGACAAGAACATTGAAGATTTTTACCAACTTATTCAGTCTGAAATTGACCAAACATGCAATCAAGATGTTTTGATTACTACTGGTGATTATGCTGGTTACAGCTAGAAACAAGGAAGAATCATCAGTAGTTGGAAAATATGGTCTTGGTGATAGAAATGATGCCAGAGATGGCATGACAGAGTTTTGCAAGATCAATGATTTATTCATTGCAAATATATTTTTTCAATAATATAAATGGTACCAATACATGTGGACCTTGCCAGATGGAATCCACAAGAATCAGATCAATTACATCTGTGGAAAGAGGCAATGAAGAATCTCAATATCTTCAGCCAAAACAAGGCCAGGAGTTGACTGTGGAACAGGTCATCAATTGCTCATATGCAAGTTCAACTTGAGTTGTTGTTGTTGTTATTTGCCATAGAGTCGGCCCCGACTCCTAGCGACCCCTCCTTGGGTTTCCGAGGCAGTCATCACTACGGAAGTAGGATTGCCCAACCTTCCTTCCGAGGAGTGGCTGGTGGGTTTGAACTGCCAGCCTCCTTGTTAGCAGTCAAGTGCCTTAGGCACTATGCTACCAGAGATCCACTTGAAGCTAAAGAAAATTAAAACAAGTCTATAAGAGCCAACATAAGATCTTGATTATATTCCATCTGGATTTAGAGATCATCTGAAGAGTAGATTTAACACATTGAACACCAATGACCAAAAACCAGACAAATTGTGGGATGACACTCAGAACAACATCCATGGAGAAAGCAAAAGGCCATTAAAAAGAAAGGAAAGGAAGAAAAAGACCAAAATGGATATCAGAAGAGACTCTGAAACTTGCTCTTGTATGAAGAGTAGCTAAAGAAAATGGAAGAAATGACAAGGTAAAAGAGCTGAACAGAAGATTTCAAAGAGCAACTTGAGAAAACAAAGTCAATTATTATAATGAAATCTGCAAAAACCTGGAGTTAGAAAAAGGGAAGAACACGCTTTGCATTTTTCAAGCTGAAAGAATTGAAGAAAAAATAAAGCCTCAAGTTGCAATATTGACAAATTCTGTAGGCAAAATATTGAATGATCAAGGAAACATCAAAAGAAGATGGAAGGAATACACAGAGTCACTGAACAAAAAAGTATTGATCCATATTCATTGATTTCAGGAAGTAGAATATAATTAAGGACAAATGGCAGTGAAGGAAGAAGTTGAAGCTTCACTGAAGGAACTGGTGAAAAACAAGGCTACAGGAATTGATAGAATATCCATTGAGATGTTTCAACAAACATACCGCACTGGAAGCACTTATTTGTCTATGTCAAGAAATTTGGAAGACCTGGCCAACTGACTAAAAGACCTATACTTGTGCCCATTCCAAAGAAAGGTGATCCAGCAGAATGTGGAAATTATTGAAAAATATCATTCATATCATATGCAAGTAAAATTTTGTTGAAGATAACTCAAAAATGGTTGCAGCAGTATATTGACAGGGAACTTCTAGAAATGCAAGCTGGATTCAGAAGAGGACGTGAAATGAGGGACATTATCGCTGATTATTGCTTGGCTGAAAGCAAAAAATACCAGAAAGATGTTAACTTGTGTTTTATTGACTATGCAAAAGCATTCAATTGTGTGGATCATAACAAATTATGGATAACATTGAGAAGATGGGAATTCTACTGCATGGTTTAAAATCAGGAAGGGAGTGCATGAAGGTGTATCCTTTCACCATGTTTACTCAACTTGTATGCTTAGTAAATCATCTGAGAACCTGGACTGTGTGAAGAAGAATGCAGCATAAGGATTGGAGGATGACTCAACAACCTTAGATATGCAGATGACACAACCTTGCTTGCTGAAAGTGGAGATAACTTGAAACATTTAATGATGAAGATTGAAGACTACAGTCTGCAGTATGGATTATACCTCAACATAAAGAAAATGAAAATCCTTACAAAAGGACCAATAAGCTGCATCATGATAAATTGAAAAGAGATTGAAGTTGTCAAAGATTTAATAATGCTTTTCCACGATCAACACCCATGGAAGCAGCAGTCAAGAAATCAGACATTATATTGCACTGGGCAAATCTGCTGCAAAAGACCTAAAGTACAAAAGCACTTGAAGAGTGCTGAAGAGCAGAGATATCTCCTTGAAGACTAAGATGTGCCTGACCCAAGCCATGGTGTTTTCAATTTTACGCATGTGAAAGCTGGACCATGAATAAGGAAGACAGAAGAGTCGATGATTTTGAGTTGTGGTGTTGGTGAAGAATATTGAAAGTACTATGGACTGCCAGAAGATCAAGTAAATCTGTCCTGAAAGAGTGCAGCTGGAATGCTCTTTGGAAGTGAGAATGGTCAGTCTTTGTCTCATCTACTTTGGTCAAGTTGTCAGAAGGGACCATTCCCAGGAGAAAGATATCGTGCTTGGTAAAGTGGAGGGTCAATAAGAAAAGGAAAGATCCTCAACAACATGGATTGACGCAGTGGCTGCAACAGTTGGCTTAGGTATAGCAAGTGTTGTGAGGATGGTGCAGGACCAGGCAGCATTTCATTCTGCTGCACATAGGGTCGTTAGATATCAGAGCTGACTCGATGGCACCTAACAGCATAAGAGCATCTCGCTAAGAGGAGCTCTGGTGGCATAGTGATTAAAGCATGAAGCTGCTAACACCCAAACAGTTGGTGGTTTGAATTCACTCATTGCTCTGAGGGGGAAAGATGATGCAGTCTGTTTCCATAAAGATTTACAGGCTTGAAACCCTATGAGGCAGTTCTATTCTGTACTAAAGGGTCACTATGAGTCAGAATCAACTCAATGGCAGTGGGATATCTCTCAAAAAGCGGTACTTACTGGTTTGTTTATCTAGTGCTGCTATCGCAGACATATACAGGTGGAAGTCTTTAACAAATGGGGATTTATTCTCTTACAATTTAGGTGGCTAGAAGTCTGTGTTCAAAAGGCAAACTCTAGGGGCTGGATGGGGAGCTCTGGTGGAGTAGTGCCTAAGGCACTTCACTGCTAACCAGAAGGTTGGTGGTTCAAACCCACCAGCCACTCCTCAGAAGGAAGATTGGATGATTTACTTCAGTAGTGATACCACCTTGGAAACCCAAGGAGGGGTCGCTATGAGTCAGAGATGCCTCAATAGCACATAACAACAACAACAACTGGATGAAGCTGGATGAAGGCCCCTCAACCTTGATCTTCAGCTGTGCCTCTTGTTCCCAGCCCATTGGAACTGGAGGTGACTCTTAGGCAGCTGCTGGCTGCTGAAGCTGACAAACCCCAAGGTCCACAGTAAAATGGGACAGTCCCAAGATTATCAAGCAACACAGCAGGCCACTAGTTCAAATCCAGAAATAGTCTCAAGATTGGCAGACAACATGGCAGCCCAGAGATGAAGACCGCATGCAGGATCCAGATGTGCCAAAAAGCTCAGAGACCTTTCTCAAAGATTCTTCTTACATGCTGGAAGCAGACCACATCCTTAACGCAGCTACTCAGCTGCTCATAGCAGATTCCATCATGAAGCTGATTACCAGTCTCATCGTGGGGAATACATTCACCTGGTCAGCCACTTAAAACCAGGCCCAGCCAAGGTGACACATAACCTTAGCTACCACACTTACCTAAGTTGCACTATTGGTAGTATTAATGTACTTGCATTTCACAGAATACTTATCTTTCAAAGACTCAAAGAGCAGAAAGTTACTTGAATATCTTAGTATTAAGTAATTAAGAGGTAAAACAGCAAAGTCCATACTTCACATGTGAACAGATCTTCATGGAAAGCAACTTAGTTCAGTATTAAACAATCTTTATTGTTGGGAAATTATTTCCTAGAGCAAGTATTAATAATATAGAATTCATAGAAGAGTTTCTACAGGTTTGTAACCCTCTGAAAATTCATCAGTATTTTATGTGTTTCAATTTATAGATTACTCTATGGTGAGGATACAGAGCTTTTGCAACTTCTCTAAGGCATGCATAGCAAACAAAAATATCATGGAACAAACAAAACACGGTTTCACTGGGTTACAATCAATCCTTATTCTTTCATTCCACAATTTAAACTCTCTGTCTTCTCCATCTGCTTGAGACAAAATGGAGCACAGTTTTTCTTATATTTTTATAACTTATTCTTGAAGGTTTTCATTAGGTAACATCTTGACACTCTGCTCTTCAAAATGCAGAAACATAAAGCTCCATTGGAATGAGTAATAGTCGAGAGAAATAAGCTTAAAGGAACTGAAAAAGGCCAAAGTCAAAATCTGTTCAGAAGTGCTTTTTGTGCACCCTGGAGCAGTAGAGAAAAGTACAAACTTGTTGATTAATAAGGTGTCATTTCCGTTGTACTAAATAAAATCACAGTGGAATATCAAGCTAGTAAGTCACTAAGAAAGTACCTTTGTTAACTCAACATTTTCCTCAAATACTAGAGGTTAATGTTAACATGCTTTCCTGAAAAAGTTATCATCTTCTTGCCATAAATCACACAATAGAGAGGGTATTTTTGAATTATCTCTTAAACTCTTCAAACAAGGAAATATGTTTAGTGGAAGACATGTGGTAGACTCCTTAAATTGTGATATTCTCTACATTTTGCCTGAAACAAACTAACCCCAAGTAAAGTCTCTTCTTCCCTATTAGGTTAAAATAAGTTCAGAATATAAGCTTATGTGGATTTTTATTAAAGAAATCCCATACCTGCAAGAATAGATCCATTTTCAAAATTAATAGACAACCAAACAGCCCTTTATTCGATAGAAATCTTATCAGAAAGTCTCAGAAAAAATGTCTCTTTTAAAATTAACTCTAAGTTTTTATTCCAATATGTATGCTAACAGTTAAGAGTGACTTTTTTGGTTTGTTTGTTTGAAAATAACTGAAATTATTGAATTATCACTAACACATATCTCAAATTTATCCATTGAAAAAATCATTAAATCCTTACTAAGCTTCAGGCACTGTTCTCCACAGTGCCAAAGAGCATGGAGCAATGAGAGTATTGTTTAACCTTAACCAGAAGGCTGGCAGTTCACACCCACCAGCCACTCCTCGGAAGGAAGGTTGGGCAATCCTACTTCCGTAGTGATACTGCCTCGGAAACCCAAGGAGGGGCCGCTATGAGTCGGGGCCAACTCAAGGGCAAATAACAACAACAACAACAACAGAGACAAAGAAAAAAAGTACCAACTCGAGAAGATGAAGCAAAAA
>NW_006921685.1:7490957-7494764 GCF_000298275.1 Orycteropus afer afer | reverse complement strand
CAGCCACTCCTCGGAAGGAAGGTTGGGCAATCCTACTTCCGTAGTGATACTGCCTCGGAAACCCAAGGAGGGGTCGCTATGAGTCGGGGCCGAATAGACGGCAAATAACAACAACAACAACAACTGTTTAACCTTAACTTGAACAGAATTAAGGATATTTTGGTTACCTCCAGTGCTGGCTCTCACAGGAATACCACAGGTGGATGGCTTTAACAAATAGGAGTGTTTTCTCTTACAGTTTGGGAGACAGAAGTCTGAGTTCGAAGTGCCAGACTCTAGGGGCTGGGTGAAAGCCCCTTGATCTTGGGCTTCAGCTCTGCCTCTTGCTCCCAACCCACTGAAGCTGGAGCTTTCTTAACTCAGGCAGCTGCAGGCTACTGAGGCTGACAAACTCAAGGTTGACAAGTAAAAAGGCACAGTCCCAAAATTATCAAATAACACAGCAGGCCACTAATTCAAGTCCTTTAACAGTCCCAAGAATTGCAGACAACATGGCAGGCTGCCAAACAACGACTCGGCTACATATGGGATTCAAGCATGCCAAAAGCTGCAGAGCATTCCCAAAGCTTCTCCTTATACACTGGAAGCAGACCACATCCCCAAAGCAGCTACTCAGCTGCTCACTGCTGGTTCCACCATGGAGTTGATTGCCAGTCTCATCATGGGGAATAACTCCAACCCACTGCCCAGCCACTCCAAACCAGACTGAGCCAAGTTGACACAGAACCTTAACTACCACAGAGGGTAAATAAGGAAGTCATATTTCTTTGGACAAGCATATATAGCAATTAGGAAATCTTGATAACCACAAGCCAACAAATAAAGTTCCAAGAGTGAATTGGTTTTAACTATAAAAGCAGCATTCTTTATGCTTCTTAAGTAGCAGACAGTATACCAGGAAAATGACAAATATTATTGGATTAAAGTTCACAGCAACCCTACAAAATATACATTTATAAAAGGACTCTTGGGCACAAGTGACAGAAACCCAACTCAGAGAACCCTACTCAGAGTCAAGAGCTTACCTGTCTGTTCCAATCAAGGGCTCTTGATGACAGTGTAGGGAAGGACAAGTTATAGAAGTACTGGTGAGGGTTGAAAAGGAGATGAGAAAATAAGAATCCCATAGAATATAAGTATGTTTATTTGATAGATACAGTAATTGAGACTTACTTTTCCAAGATCACTTAGCATTTCCCACCCAGCACTGTAGACCACAATGCTGCAGTGTCTCAAGACTCAGATCCTTGTGGATACTTCTTTGATATATATAAATGTGGAGGAGGGATATGTGAACATTTTTGGAATCAGAATTTTAACTACTGGCACCATACAGAGCAGCTAACTCAGCAGCCTTGGATATAGATAATTGCAAGATATCATATACAGTAATGTGTATGTCTGTGGGGGGTTGCTTTTGTAGGGTTTCTTTTTGTTTGTTTTAAGAAAAATATTCCTGTTAGTTCTGTCTACTATTTCTCTAGATCAATATATCTAAAACTCAGACTGGGATCTGAGATAATTTTTTTGTGGGATTTTGTATATGCATGTTTCCATTTTGATGAAAAATTAATTTATCTTATGGAGAAATTCATCCATTAAAATTCCAATATTCAAGGAATAATGGGAAATCAAAGAGTAATAGAAAACTTGTGACTTTAGTTAATGCATATCCATTTTTAAAAACTGTTTTAATCTTAAACAAAATCCATGGTAATTATAGAAAATTTTTCAAATATTAATCATTATGTTTCTAAATAATCATTTTACAGTTTCATAGTAGTTTATTGTTTTAATATGCCAGATATTTGTATTAGGTGACAAGTTACAGAAACTGAATTAGAGTTAACTTGAGCAACTAATAGAAATTTTGGCTCATGTAGCCATGAGACAACTGATGGTTTTGAATTATGGTGTTAGTGAGAATATTAAATGTACCATGGACTGCCAGAAGAATTAACAAATCATTGTTTTTGGAAGAAGTACAGCCAGAATTCTTCTTAGAAGTAAAGGTATTGACACTCATTTCATGTACCTTGGATATGATTTCAGAAAGGACCAGATCCTGTACAAGGACATCATGCTTGCTAAAGGAGAGGGTCAGTGAAAAAGAGGGGGGTTACAAGAGATGTATTGACACAGTGGCTGCAACCTGTGGCTCCAACATACCAATGATTGTGAAAATTGTACAGGACTGGGAAGTGTTTCATTTTGTTCTACATAGGGTCGCTATGAGTCGGAACCAAATTGATAGCGCATTACAACAACAACTGTGAAAGATACTGACAATATGACTATGCCAATCTCATTCTCTCTCTGTGTCTCTCTCTGTGTCCATCTCTCATCTCTCCCTGATTTTGCTGGGACTCATTCTCTTCTACTACATATGCATGGAGAACAAGGCTTTAGAAGCTCTGTGGTTATTACATCATAACTCATAATTCAATTACAATGAAAGAACCTCTATCTACCTTCATATATAAAATTTCATATAAAGACCAGATTAACTCAACCCAGGTCATAAGTTTGGTTTGGGATAGGAGTAGTGGTGGGTCACAATGCTTTGGACCAACATCTGAGGTATAGTGATTGTAAAGATTGGCTGTATCTGGATTATGCATCCACCCTTTTGTTCACAGTGTGGCTAATGTCAGCCAATCGGAGTCACATGTTTGGTACAGGATAGGAGTAGTAGTGGGTCTGGTGCTGGTTCTGGTTCATTGGAGCTGATTGTAATATCTCTTAACAACTCCACTTAAGTAGATTGAAATCAGTCATGAAAATATTTACATTATAGAAATCACCATACACTAAAAATTACCACCCCCACCCAAGAACTGGTTGTAAAACATTTATCAGAAACTATTAGAATGGAATTTCTTCATGGGCTGAGGTTAGGAAGGAAAGAAGTGCTGGCCAGAGACATGATTATACAGCTACAAGACCCATTTGTTCTCTATAATTGAAACTGTTGTTGTACAGGACTAGGTGATGTTTCATTCTATTGTACATAAGTTCGCTATGAATTGGAACCAAGATGATAGCAGGTGCCGTTGAGTTGTTCAGACAGATAATGACCTTATGTACAACAGAATGGAACACTGGCTGATACTGTATCATCCTCATAACCCTTGCTATACTTGAGCCCATTGCTACCGCCACTGTGTCAGTCCATCTCATTGAGGGTGTGGTAGTAAAGTTTATGTGTCCACTTGCCTGGGCCTGGTTTTGAGCAGCTGGGCAGCTGGATATAGTATTCCCCAGGATGAGACTGGTAATAAACTCCTTGGTGGAATCTACTGTGAGCAGCTGAGTTGCTGCCATAGGGATGTAATCTGCTTACAGTATATAAGAAGCTTTGGGAATGGTCTGCAGCTTTTGGCATGCTTGAATCCTGCAAGTAGGCAGCCTACCGTGTTGTCTGCTGATCTTGGGACTAATAATGGACTTGAATCAATGGCCTGCTGGGTGGTTTGGTAATATTGGGACTGTGTCTTTTTACTAGTCAATCTTGGGTTTGTCAAACTCAGCAGTGAGCAGCTGCCTGAGTGAAGAAAGCCTCCAGCTTCAGTGGGTCAACAGCAAGAAGCAGAGCTGAAGTCCAAGGTTGAGGGGTTTTCACCTAGCACCTACAGCCTGGCACTTTGAATTCAGGCTTCTAGCCTCCAAAACTGTAAGAGAATAAACTCTTGTTTGTTAAAGCCATGCCATTTGTGGTATCTTCTGTTAGAACTACACTTGTTGTTGTTGTTAAGTGCCGTCGAGTCGTTTCCGACTCATAGCGACCCCATGCACAGCAGAACGAAA
>NW_006921685.1:7485978-7489092 GCF_000298275.1 Orycteropus afer afer | reverse complement strand
CATCAAATCTATTCTTTAGATGATCTCTAAATTCAGGAGGGATATATTCAAGATCATATTTTGGCTCTCGTGGACTTGTTTTAATTGTCTTTAACTTCACTAGAGGTAACCAAAGCAGAGAGCCTTCCCCTTTTTCTCTGACCCTCCCTTTTACCAAGCATGATATGCTTCTCCAGGGAATGACCCTTCTGACAACATGACCAAAATAGGTGACACGAAGTCTAGCCATTCTGGTTTCCAAGGAGCATTCCAGATGTATTTCTTCCAGGACAGATTTGTTGGTTCTTCTGATGGTACAGGGAGAAGAATAAGGTGGGAGTTTGTGTGTGTGAAGGAAGGACCTGATTAGCCAGCCCTGGGAGCAGTGGAAGGTGGGAGTTTGTGTGCATGGAGGCAGGATGCAGCAAGTGAGCAGGGCAGGGGAGACCTAGGAATGAGCAGAGCAGTTTGGAACAGCTAAGAGAGACAAACTTGTCTGTCAGTTGGTCATACTGCGGTGGCTTGAGAGTTGCTGTGAGGCTGGAGGCTATGTCACCAGTATTTCAAATGCCAGCAGGGTTATGCATGGTGGACAGGTTTCAGCAGAACTTCCAGACTAAGACAGACTCAGAAGAAGGAAGGCACCATTCAATTCTCAAAGAATTGGCCAGAGAAAATCTTATGAATACCATTGAAACACTCTCTGATATATTACTGGAAAACTTGATGAATAGCCCTGAAACATCGAGTGATGTAGTCCTGGAAGTTGAGGCCATCAGGTCAGAAGGCACTCAATATATGACTACAAAGAGCTGCCTCATCAGAGTAGAGCCAACCTTAACATTGTGGATAGAGTTTAGCTTTGAGGACCCCCAATTGCTGAAGTGATAAGTTTCAAGATGAGAAGAAACAGCTACAAACATCCATTAATAATCAGAATATGGACTGTATGAAGTATAGGAAAATTGGAACTTGTCAAAAATGAAATGGAACACATAAAGATGGATATCCTAAGCATAAGTGAGATAAAATGGGCTAGTTTTGGCCATTTTGAATCAGACAACCAAATGATCTGCTATGCTGGGAAAGACTAATTGAAAAATAATGGCATGGCATTCATCATCACAAAGAATGTATCAAGATCTATCCTGAAGTACAATGCCATCAGTGATAGTACAATATACATATGCCTACAAGGAAGACCAGTTATTATTATTCAAATATACCAACCACCAAGGCCAAAGATGAGGAAATTGAAGATTTTTTACCAAATTCTGCAGTCTGAAATTGGCCAAACATGCAATCAAGATGTGTTGATTATCACTGGTGATTGGAATGCAAAACATGGAAACAAAGAAGAATCACCAGTAGTTGGAAAATATGGTCTTGATGACAGAAATAACTCTCAAGATCGCATGATAGAATTTTGCAAACCAATGAGTTACTCATTGCAAATACCTTTTTTCAACAACACAAATGGGGCTATACATATGGACTTTGCAAAACAGAGTACACAGGAACCAAATCGAATACACCTGTGGCAAGATATGATGGAGAAAGAGTTCTGGCAAGATGGCGGACTAGGCAGAAAGACTACACAGACCCTCTTCAACAAAGAAAAGGGAAACCAATTAACAAAGACACAGAAGATAATCCTGGATCCCTGAGGCTTGAAGGGAAGGATATAGAAGTGAACTAAATCCCAACTAGCAGAAGAATTTGCATGAAAATACCAAAAAAGGAGACATACGGAGCTGTGGTCTGGCAGCGATCCTGAGAGATCCTGACAGCACAGACAGCTTGGAGATTCCAGAGTGCGGGCAGGACTTAAGAATTAACCTAAAAATCAGCCCAGCTAGCCAGGGACTGCACGGAGGACTGCTCTGGTGGCTGGGGAATAAACGGAGAAGGTGAAGAGAAAGGGGAGCTGAGCTGTGGACTTTTGCTGGTCTGGAGGACGCTGCCCTTTCGAAGGTCTAAAAGCGGCTATTTTGGATATTTAAAGAGACAGTGCTCTCACAGATTCCTGGTGCTTAAGAACACATTCTGCTTTCCAGCAACCCCAAGGACCCTCCAGACCTGCAAGACTGAAAAGGTACAACATTCCTCTTGTTACTCTTATACCCATACCCACCTGATGAATGGAGATGCAGGCATCCCCCACTCCCACCTACCTTCTGGGCCCACAGGAACTCTATCACAGTCTGTGTGCTTAGACGGAGCCTGGGTGCCCTGCCCAGTCATCCACAGATTTTTTTTTTTTTTTCCTGTTTTGCTTTCTTTTTTCTGGTGATTAGTTTGCTTGCACTTGTCTGTTTTAAAACAACTATTATTATTAATATTTTTGTCCTTTTTACTATTACTCTTAATCTTCCCCTCCTAGGTCCTAGTTTTCAGCATTTTTTCTTTTCCCTGTTCCTGGTTGAATTTTTTTTTTTTTATTTAAGTTTTTTTTTCCTCCCTTTTATCTCATGGTTAACCCTGTTACTTGTTTTTCTTTTTGCATTTTTCCCATTTTTTTCCTTCATTAATCTCCTTCTCTACTTTTTTTCTCTTAATGCCCTATCCCCAGATATTGCAGGTTTTCTTGTTTTTTCTTCATCTTTTTCCCTTTTTCCTTTTTTTGGTTACTGTTCCCATGTGATTACATGGTGTGTTTTTTGCCCTGTGTTTTAGTTTTCTGAAGGTTATTCAATTGTGATTTGTGTCTAACTGAGTGGGAGACAACAGTCCCCATAAGACACAATTACACCCACACCTCCTGAAACTTCAATTACTGAGCGACAGCCACTACCTCCTTCTCCAATGGGCCAATGATAAAAAACCAGGAGGAACTGGAATCACCCTTGGCTGCTCTTCACAAACAGTTAATAGAGATCTAAATACAACAATGCCATGATGCCTCAGAGACAACAGACCATTACAGTCCACACAAAAAAGCAGGATAAAGTGGTAAAAACAAGGGAGCAGGATACAGACTCAGAACATATCCCTGAGAAAGAAGCAGCATTGGAACTCTCTGATAAGGAATTCAAACGAATTATCTTTAGGTATCTTCAAAGGATTGAGAGACAGACCAAAGAAAACACAGAAAAAACCTTATAAGAATTTTGGAAGAAAATACAAGAACAAAAT
>NW_006921685.1:7478460-7484043 GCF_000298275.1 Orycteropus afer afer | reverse complement strand
AAATGGGGTAGGGACCAGGTTTGCTGGTCCAATAGAGCCTGGTGGAACCACTGAGACTATGGCCCCTAGCTGCCCTTCAGGTCTGGAATTGAACCCACATCTGTGGTTTCCAGCCAAACAGAAGACAGACATATGAGTTGAACATTTGCCTGAGATAGATACACTCCTTGGAGAGAACAATCATTGAGAAAGAAGTGCTGCCTAAGCACAGGGAGACAGCTCACGGGGCCAGAGTCCATGGAGGGATGGACACTGGGAAGAGGTAACTATGGGGAGGACAAGGGAGGGGAGCTGTTGCATTGTGGTAAACTGTGGTCAATGTAATGAGACAAAGTATATGTAAACTAATGTGTGGAAAGTGAATTTGCTCTGTAAATCTTCACCCAAATCACAATTAAAAAAAAAAAAAGAAGAGGGAGATGATGGAGAAGCTCAATATCTTCAGCCAAAAGAAGGCCAGGAGCTGACTGTGGAACAGACCATCAACTGTTCATATGCAAGTTCAACTTGAAGCCAAAGACAGTTAAAAGAAATCCATGAGAGCCCAAATATGACCTTGATTATATCCCTCCTGAATTTAGAGACCATCTAAAGAATAGATTTGATGCATTAAACACCAGTGACCAAAAACCAGAGGAATTGTGAAATAACATGAAGAAAATCATCTGTAAAGAAAGCAAGAGGTCATTAACGAGAAAGGAAAGGAAGAGAAGACCAAAATGAATATCAGAATGGACTCTGAAACTTGCCCTTCAAAAGAGAGTAGCCAAAGCAAATGGAAGAAATCACAAGATAAAGAGCTGAACAGGATATTTCAAAGAGAAGCTTGAGAAGACAAAGTCAATGATTATAATGAAATGTGCAAAGACCTGGAGTTGGAATACCAAAAGAGAAGAACACACTCAGCATTTCTCAAGCTGAAAGAACTAAAGAGGAAATTTAAGCCTCGAGTTGCAATACTGAAAAATTCTATGGGCAATATATTGAATGATACAGGAAACATCAAAAGAAGATGGAAGGAATACACAGAGTCACCATACCAAAAAGAATTGGTCAATGTTCATCCATTTCAGGAGGTGGCATATGAGCAAGAACAGATGGTACTGAGGAAGAAGTTGAAGCTTCACTGAAGGAAGTGGAGAAAAAAAAGGCTCCAGGAATTGATGGAATGCCCGTTGAGATGTTTCAACAAACAGATGCTGTACTGCAGGCACTCACTCATCTATGCCAAGAGATTTGTAAGATACCTGGCCAAATGACCAGAAGAGATCCATATTTGTACCCAATCCAAAGAAAGATGATCCCAAGGATGTGGAAATTATCAAACAATATCATTGATATCACATGCAAGTAAAATCTTACTGAAGATAATTCAAAAACAGCTGCAGCAATATATTGACAGAGAACATCCAGAAATGCAAACTGAATTCAGAAGGGGATGTGGAGCAAGGGATATCATAGCTGATGTAGATGGATCTTGGTTCAAAGCAGAGAATACCAGAAAGATGTTTACTTGTGTTTTATTGACTATGCAAAGGCATTCAGTTGTGTGGATCATAACAAATTGTGGATAACATTGAGAAGAATGGGAATTCCAGAACACTTAATTGTACTCATGAGGAACCTGCACATACACAAGGAGGCTGTTGTTCAAATAGAACAAGGGGATCCTGCAGGGTTTAAAATCAGGAAGGGAGTGTGTCAGGGTTCTGTCCTTTCACCATTTTCATTCAACTTGTATGATGAGCATATAATCTGAGAAGCTGGACTATATGAAGAATATGGCATCCGGATTGGAGGAAGACTCGTTAACAACCTACAATATGCAGATGACACAACTTTGCTTGCTGAAAATGAGGATGACTCGAAGCACTTATGGATGAAGATTAAAGACTGCAGTGTGGATTACACCTCAATATATAGAAAACAAAAATCCTCACAACTGGACCAATAAGATTGAAGAAAAGATTGAAATCGTCAAGGACTTCATATTACTTGGTTCTACAATCTATGTCAATGGAAGCAGTGGTTAAGACATCAAAAGACATAGTGTATTGGTTGCAAAAGACCTCTTTCACGTGCTGAAGAGCAGAGATGTCTCCTTGAAGACTAAAATGCACCTCACCCAAGCCATGGTACTTTCAATCTCCTCATATGCATGTGACAGCTGGACAATGAATAAGAAAGACCGAAGAAGAGTTGATGCTTTTGAATTGTGGTATTGGCGAAGAATGCTGAAAGTACCATGGACTACTAAGAGAACTAACAAATCTGTCTGGAAAGAAGTGCAGCCAGAATGTTCCTTGGACACAAGAATGCCCAGACTTCATCTCACCAATTTTGTCATGTTGTCAGAAGGGACCATTCTCTGGAGAAGGATGTTATGCTTGGTAAAGTGGAGGGTCAGCAAAAGAAGGAAAGGCCCTCAACAAGATGGACAGACATGGTTACTGCAGTGATGATGTCAGCTATATTAGAGACCATGAGGCTGGCACAGGGCAAGGCAGTGTTTGATTCTGTTGCACATAATGTCACAATGAGTCAGAGACTACCTGACAGCATATAACAACAACATCTGTAGTCAATGGTACTTTCAGTATTCTTTGCCAGCATCACAATTCCAAAGCATCAACTCTTCAGTCTTCCTTTCTCATTGTCCAGCTCTCACATGCATATGAGGCAATTGAAAATACCATGGCTTGGGTTAGGCACATCATCATCTTCAAGGAGACATCTCTGCTCTTGAGCACTTGAAAGAGGTCTTCTGCAACAGATTCGGCCAGTGCAATATGTCATCTGATGTCCTGACTGTGCCTCCACTGGTGTTGATGTAGAACCGAGTAATATGCAGTCATTGACAACTTCAGTCTTTTCTCCATTCATCATGATGCTGCTTATTGGTCCAGTTGTGAGGATTTTTGTTTTGTTTATACTGAGATGTAATCCATACTGCAGACTGTAGTCTTCAATCTTCATCAGTAAAAGCTTCAACTCATCCTCACTTTCAGCAAGCAAAGTATTGTCATCTTCATATCACAGGTTGTTAATGAGTCTTCCTCTAATCTTGATGCCATGTTCTTCTTCATATAGTCCAGCTTCTTGGATATTTGCTCAGCATGCAAATTGAGTAAGTATGGTAAAAGAATAGAACCCTGACACACTATATTCTTGATTTTAAACCATGAAGTATCCCTTTGTTCTGCTTGAATAACAGAGTCCTTGTGTATGTACAGGTTCCTCATGAGATAATTAAGTGTTCTGGAATTCCCATTTTTCTCAATGTTATCCATAATTTGTTAAGATCCACACAATCAAATGCTTTTGCATAGTCAATAAAATACAAGTAAATATCTTTCTGGTATTCTTTGTTTTCAGCCAAGATCCATCTGACACCAGCTATGATATCCCTTGTTCCACATCCTCTTCTGAATCCAGCTTGCATTTCTGAAAGTTCTCTGTCAATATATTGCTAAAACAATTTTTTAATTATCTTCAGTAAGATTTTACCTGCATGTGATATCAATGATATTGTTCGATAATTTGCACCTGCTGTCAGATTATCCTTCTTTGGATTGGAAACAAATATGGATCTCTTCCAGTCAGTTGGCCAGGTAGCTGTCTTCCAAATCTCTTGGCATAACCAAGTGAGTGCCTCCAGTGCAGCATCTGTTCATTGAAACATCTCAAGGGGTATTCCATCAATTCCTCGAACCTTGTTTTTCTCCACTTCCTTCGGTGCAGCTTCGACTTCTTCCTTCAAAGCCATCTGTTCTTGATCATATACCACCTCTTGAAATAGATGAACATCGACCAATTCTTTTTGGTACAGTGACTCTGTGTATTCCTTCCATCTTCTTTTGATGTTTCCTGCATCATTCAATATATTGCCCATAGAATCTTTTGATATTGTAACTCGAGACTTAAATTTCCTCTTTAGTTCTTTCAGCTTGAGAAATGCCGAGCGTGTTCTTCCCTTTTGGTATTCCAACTCCAGGTCATTGCACATTTCATTATAATCATTGACTTTTTCTTCTTGAGCTTCTCTTTGAAATCTTCTGTTCAGCTCTTATCTTGTCACTTCTACCATTTGCTTTAGCTACTCTCTGCTCAAGGACAAATTTCAGAGTCCATTCTGACACTCATTTTGGTCTTTTTTTCCTTTCCTTTCTTTTAAATGACCTTTTGTTTTCTTCTTGATGTTCTTAATGTCATCTCACAATTCCTCTGGTTTTCACTCATTGGTGTTCAATGCATCAAATCTCTTCTTTAGATGGTCTCTAAATTCAGGAGGGATATAATCAAGGTCCTATTTGGGCTCTCATGGATTTCTTTTAATTATCTTCAGCTTCAAGTTGAACTTGCATATGAACAATTGATGGTCTGTTCCACAGTCAGGTCCTGGCCTTGTTCTGGCTAAAGATATTGAGCTTCTCCATCATCTCTTGCCACAGATATAGTCAATCTGATTCCTGTGTACTCCGTCTGGTGAAGTCCACATGTATAGCCCCTGCTTGTGTTGTTGAAAAAAGGTATTTGTAATGAGTAAGTCATTGTTCTTGCAAAATTCTATCATGTGATCTCGAGTCATTTCTGTCACCAAGACATATTTTCTAACTACTGGCAATTCTTTGTTTCCAAGATTTGCATTCCAATCATTGGTGATAATCAACACATCTTGATTGAATGTTTGGTCAATTTCAGACTGGAGAAGTTGGTAAAAATCTTCAATTTCCTCATCTTTGGCTTTGGAGGTTGGTATATTTGAATAATAGTAATATTAACTGGTCTTCTTTGTAGCCATATGCATATTATCCTATCACTGACAGCATTGTACTTCAGAATAGATCTTGATACATTTTTTTGTGATGATGAATGCCATGCCATTCCTCTTCAATTTGTCATTCCTGCCATAGTAGATCATATGGTTATCTGACTCAAAATGACCAAAACCAGTCCATTTCAGCTCACTAATGCCTAAGATATCTTTGTGTGTTTTATCTCAATTTTTACAACTTCTAATTTTCCTAGATGCATACTTCCATGTTCCAATTATTAATGGATGTTTGCAGCTGTTTCTTCTCATTTTGAGTTATGCCACTCAGCAAATGGAGGTACTGAAATCTTTACTCTATCTATATCATTAAGGTTGGTTCCACTCTGAGGAGGCCGATCCTGCCAAGTAGTATCTTGAGTGCCCTTCGACCTGAGGGGCTCATCTTCTGGCACTATATCAGACATTGTTTCAGGGCTATTCATCAAGTTTTCCAGTAATATATCAAACAGTGTTTCATTGCTATTCATAAAGTTTCCACTGGCTAATTCTTTGAGAAGTGGTTGGCCTCTTCCTTGTTCCAAGTCTGTCTTAGTCTGGAAGCTCCACTGAAACCTCTCCACCATGGATAACCCTGTTGACGTTTGAAACACTGGTGGCATAGCCTCCAGTCTCATAGCAACACTGTATGAGTCTAATATTACTAATAAGTAATATTCTTTAGGGAGCTCTGGTAGCATAGTGGCTAAGACACTTGCCTGCTAACCAGACGGCTGGCGGTTCAAACCCACCAGCCACTCCTCGGAAGGAAG